>NC_056530.1:20633256-20756863 GCF_019175285.1 Sceloporus undulatus
GAAGGGTGCAGCTGCAGCTCAGGCCTGTTTGTTGTTGTTGTTATTATTATTATTATTATTATTACAAACAGGCCTGAGCTGCAGCTGCACCCTTCCTCTTGTATTTCTCAGAGCAGTTCTCAAAGGCTTGATTGAGAGTTCCTGCATGGCAGAATGGGGTTGGACTGGATGGCCCTTGTGGTCTTTTCCAACTCTAGGATTTTAGGATTCTATTATTCTTAAGCTAAGTGTTCTCAGCACTGGCTAAAACTCATTGGAGTTGTGGAACCCTCCTTGCCACTTAATTAGGATCACTGGGATCTGAACTGTGCAGATTCATCTAACCACTTCTAGGTTGCCAGGTCTGCATGTTTAGGGATGCCATGGGTTGCCTTCTTCCAAATTAGACTCAGATAGGTGTTTTGGACTCCAGCTCCCATTATCCCTAATAAATGGCTGTGCTGATTGGGAATGATAGGAACTGGAGTCCAACTCATCTGGAGGGCACCAAAGAGAGGCTTGGAAATGAGTGAAGCAGTAATGGGTGAGGGCAATGGGTCGAAGGACCAATATTTTGCCCCAAGGACAGACCTTCCTGGGACGTAGCCAGGATTTTAGGGGGGGGCAGACTAAGTGCCACAATTATAATTAGGCTTGGGTGCGGCGGCGCAACAGCACACACCATTTTTCTAATGGAAGGAGGAGTCCGGACCCCAAGAACCACCCCCCCTTGGCTACGTTCCTGGACTTTCCATTCTGCATTTGAGAAATGGAGTTATTAATAGTTTTCTGTGGGTTTTTCGGGCTATGTGGCCATGTTCTAGAAGAGTTTATTCCTGATGTTTCGCCTGCATCTGTGGCTGGCATCTTCAGAGATGCTCTGAAGATGCCAGCCACAGATGCCAGCAAAATGTCAGGAATAAAACTCTGCTAGAACATAGCCCGAAAAACCCACAAAAAACTATGGATGCCGGCCATGAAAGCCTTAGACTTCATGGAGTTATTATGTTAAACAGTTCAAGGGAATCATGCAACTTATTTAAAAGGTGGATTGCTGTTCTTGGATGGGTCTCAATGGAGGCAAGTCGTTTCTCTGTTTTGACTAGAAAAAAAAAACAAGGTGAAGGGCGTGTGCCCATCTCTGATGAGGGGCATGAGGATGAATAATGCTTATAGATGAGGTTTTGTCCATGAATGTGCAGGTTTACTGACTCTTGGCCAACCACATGTTAGAGATATGATAAGCCCTGGTGGCACAGTGGTTAAATACCTGTACTGCAGCCATTCAGTCAAAACCACAAGGTTGCGAGTTCAAGACCAGCAAAAGGGCCCAAGCTCGACTCAGGCTTGCATCCTTCTGAGGTCGCTAAAATGAGTACCCAGACTGTTGGGGGCAAATTAGCTTACTTGCTAATTAGCTTACTTGCTGTTCACCGCTATGATCTTTGGACACCTATCTTGCTCTGCACAGGTAAGTGGTTTATCTGGAAGCTTGGCTTTCTTTCTCTCTGGCCTATCCTGCTTCCAAGAGAAATAATTCATAGGAGAAAATACAGTTCTGTCTCATACATCTATATAGATTCATACATTGGTAGTGTCCTTCTATCCAAATAGACCCATGTGGTGGCTAACAATGATAAAGTATGCTGTGGATGTTGTGCCTCCCATACCCATCTGATCTGTGTTTTCCATTCTTTGCCTCCTCCAGAGAAACTATGGCTGAAGGTGGCATGAAGCGTGAGACCTTTGAGCAGGACAGCGATGGTCCAAGTAACCCAGTCCGGGAGTACAAGCGCTACACCTATTTGAAGGACGTTTCGCACTGGAAATTATTTGTTTTCAGGGAGAAGCATTCTGAAGACCTTCGCATGAGCGTCCTATTAAATAATGCCGACCGTTACATTAAGGAAACGATTGCCCAGCTCCCAAGCCAAGGGAGTCAAGAACCAGTCCCCCAGCTGGTGTTCCCAAATGGGATTCCTTCTGAAGAAACAAGTTGGATTCCAACGCCAGACAGAAGTGCCTTGCTGGACGATCTCCTGGTGGATCTATTCCCTCCCACTGGAGACAGTCTCTTGAAATATTCTGGCATGGATATTGATTCAGTGGTGGCCAGTCCTACATTTCATGCTGAAGCGGACCCTCTCAACTCTTTTCCTGAAGCCCTGGCTGCAAATCCAGAGGAGAGAAGCATCTGGGATAACCTCTCTCAGGAGGAGTTGCTCCATGACTCCTTGTTTGGGAGTTTTGAAATTATGGCTGGCAATTACCTCCAGGACTTGCCTTTGGATAATGCCTTCACTGACATTGATACCTCAGTGTTTGACAGCATCCCAGCACCAAGCAATGAGCCTTCCCACACAGCCTGCACCAGCCAGGAGGCGCATGAGGATCCCCAGCCAGAGACGGCACACCTTTCCGATCAGAATTTGAGCAGCGGAGCTGAGCTTGAGCACTTCATGGAGCTCCTATTCCATTCTGAGTAAACGCCATTCTGACTTTCTGGGTCTCTTGGACTTGACGCTTAAGGGTCAACTGACCCCCCGTCCTGCATTGACCTCCAGGATGACCTTCTGCCATTTTACAACAGAAGCATTGAAACATGGAAGTCCTGAGGTCTCTATCCTTTTTGAAAGGATGCGCATATGCCACCTGGACACTGATCATCTGCAAGTGCAATGTATTCCTGTTCATTGGGAGGGAGGGAGCTTGTCTTCCTATTTGTCTCTAGGGCAAGAAGGGACCAAGTCCAGTCCTTCAGATGTTGTTGGACTGCCACATCTTGGATCCCAACTGGCCAGCATGGCCAAGAGTGAGAGATGCTGGGATGTACACTTCAGCACTATCTGGACTCTCATGCCTACTCTAATGGGGTTCTCTGGCCGTATAACTGGCCAGATACTTAGAGCAGAAGGAGATTGGTCTCAGATGGGCCACACAGCCTTGGACTTGAGGGTGCTTCAGTTGCTAATGTTAATGGGTCAACTGACACACACATGCCATTCTGCAATGACTTCCCAGTAAAGGGATCACTTACGCCTTTTTATATTAGATGCTTTTAATCATGGCATTGATGTGTATATCCTTTCTGAAAGGTTGCCTATATGTGTCTGAGCATTCCTCTGCTGCAAGTGCAATGGCTTTGTATTTATTGGAAAGGAGAGCAGGTACAGAATTCCTATGTTCTCGTTTTAATTGTATGCTGCCTCGATTGTCTTTAATAGAGAGGTGAGATAAAAATAGAGCTTTGATTGTCTTTGATAGAGAGGTGGGGTAAAAATAAAGCTTTGATTATTTATTTATTATGTTGTTGGAGTGCAACACCAAGAAGTTATACTAGCTATCATAGTCAAGGATGAGGAATGCCCGGAGCTGTGGTCCAGTACTATCTGGAGGGTTGTTCAAGAATCTGCTTTAATAGGGTTCTCTTTCCATATTATTGGTGGCATAGCGAGCGAGGAGGACTCCGCTTGGCTAGCTACTACCTCCCTCCTCCTGTCTCTCCCACCATTACTATTTATATTTATAATGCTGCTACTGCTTACATGTCACTTTACCTGTTGGACTGGGAATCCCACTTTGCTACCTCTTCCTCCTCCAAGACCTGGGTTTAGGCCTGACTTGGTATCTGTACTACCTCCTTAAAGCTGGGTTTGTACCCCAGCTATGCCCATTGTTGCTTTTTTGGTGCACTCCTGGTTGGAACATCCTAACTGCATCCTGGCTGTTGCACGTCACTTTTGGGAAGGGCCAGTTTCTCAGAGCGCAAGAGTCACTGGCCCTCCAGATGTTGTTAAACTGGTTTTTTTGTGATAGGTTTCGCCTTTTCTCTCAGTTCCGGTCTTCTGGATATCTGCATTTGATTGAATCAGATGCCAGTAACATTCACAGAGGGTCTAAATACGCTAAAGGCACTAAATCCTTTCTGATCGTTGAAGCCAATAAAAAACCCATGACATTTATGAAGTCACCACCATTTCACAGGTGACTTTGAAGGCACATATACACCCTCGGTAACCTCCATTGGCCAATGAGACAAATACTCCCTTTTGGGAATTACACATTTTTGCACATTCTCTTTCAAATCCCATAAGGACCAGAAGTTTCCTTCCAGCCTCCTAAAAACCCCATAAAAATTACCCTGCACTAAAGCAAAGCCTTGCCTCGAGCTTGAAAGGCGATTTCTTGGCTCCTGGAGGCACGCAGAAACAGCAATCCACCTTTTTGACCCTTTGGTATTGTGTTATTGGTTTTATCTATTTTATGATGTGTTTGTAACTGGTTTTAAATTTTTGATATTCTGGAAAAGCGATATAAAAATAATTTTTATTATTTATTATTATTAAAAAGGGGGGGTTTGCCAGAAAAGTGTGGGGCAGATAAATAGGTGACTGGCTGCAAGAGACTTTTTGTTGCCTAGTCCTGGATAAAAACTTGAAGCATGTGCTTTTGAGTTGTCGTCGTTGATAGCCTGTTATTAATGGATGTGCTAACATATTGCCAGATAGGTTAAAGAGAGGTCCCTCTCCCGTCCCCAAAGTTTTGCCTCTATTGAGGCTGCTGGGCTTTTTTAAACAGTGTTATTTCTTCGTGAATGTTAAAGTGCCTCTTGCAAGTAGCACTTTCTAGTGGCCAAAGCTTTGCCCAGAGTGGGCTGGAAAGGCTACTAGGGTCCTGTTTTGCTCAACCTGGCAGGTCCACTGAGCATCTGGAGGGTCAATGCTTTCATTTTGCTTCCACTCCCTGGTCCAGTATTCCAGTGTTCATCATGTGCCTCTGGAGCATTTTGAGTCTTCGTCTTGCCACTGGTCTTTTAAGCCTGTTGCCTTCTTACTTTCAACCCAAAGGGCATCCCACTCTGCAAAAGCAATTGGTGATCCACATGGTGACTTTGCAATGAAAGGCAGCACCTGGACACAAATACTGTACTGCTTTTTATACATAGTTTTTAACCATGTAAGCCACTTTGATTGTTTTAATACAAAAAGTGGGGTATAAATAAAAGCTTTATTACTATTATTATTATTGCAATGGCGGCTGTTCCTTGCAAACTCTGTCTCAGGGCCAAAACACACTGCAGAAATAATCCAGTCTGGCACTGCTTTAACTGCCCTGAGTCAGTGCTAGGAAATACTGGGCATATAGTTTGCAATGTTTACAGAGCTTTCTGTGAAAGAGAAGATTACACGTCTCACAAAACTACAGTTCCCAGAATTCCCAAGCATCAAGGCAGGTCAAACTAGACTATTTTTGCAGTGCATGAGATCCCAAAACTTTTGCTCCAGTTGTATGTTAACCTATGAACCTAGTGACACCAGAAACTTTTTTAACCTTTCAATGGGAGTGCTGTGTTTCTATTTTGTTTTAAATGTATTTTAATTGGGGGGATGTTGTATTTCACTTATAAATAGGTAATATTTTAATAACTATCTGTTTTAATACCATAATAATTTAATTCCTTAGGCTTTAATTCCATTAATTTAATTCCATTAATGTACGCTTGTAAAAATGTTTTTAATTGCACTGTTTTTAATGCTGCGAAGCCGCTCTGAGTGAGTCCCAGTCCTGGGAAAAGAGTGGGATGCAAAACAAATATAATAACCGCAACAACAACAACAACAACAACGACATTTTAAATGTGTTTTCAACAGTTTTTTACCTTGTATTTTTTAAAATCGAAACACCGGTTTTGCTATGTTCTAACTTTTATATCAGTAGTTTTTTAATTGGTTATTTATTATTATTTTTATTGTGAAAGTAGGCTGTAAATGTAATAAATGAACTTCCCTTCTGGAGGGGGAGTAAGGAAATTGCTTACTAGTTCTTCTTACTCTAGCAACTGGGTTTGTTACAGATGTTATCTCTTCAAAAACATTTCCAAGCTGTGGATGGTTGAATTGGTGGATTCAAAATCCATGAGTACCGACGGCCTGAAAACTAGGATACCTTTTGCCCAAGCCTGCTGGGAAGTGCAAGATTCTGCCTCTCTCCTCCTTGCTTAGTTTAGCGACTGCAAACTACTTTTGCAGTTTGCAGTCAGTTTGCAGCAACTGAAGTAAAGATGGGATATAAATAAAATCTATGATGATGATGATGATGGGAAGAGAGAGAAACTGAAACAGTGGGATGTCACAGGATTAATTGTGACTGTCCCTGCCAAATCAGGCCAAGTGGAGGGTATGTATGATCCTAGCCACTGTAGGCCCAAATGTCCCTGTTGCAGCCTGCTAGAAAACCACCTAAGGCAGTGATGGTGAACCTTTTAGAGGCCAAGTGCCCAAACTGCAACCCAAAACCCACTTATTTATTGCAAAGTGCCATGTCCCTCTGACTTTCTGGTAACAAACTCTGGCAGACTCTGTGCTGGGGCGATGGCACATGTGCCCACAGAGAGGTCTCAGAGTGCCACCTCTGGCACGCGTGCCATAGGTTCACCATCAGTGACCTAAGGCTCCATCTACACTGCAGAATTTATGCAGTTTGATGCCGCTTTAAACTGCTATGGCTCAATGTTACGGAATTGGAGGATTTGTACTTTTGTGAGATATTTAGCCTTCTCTGTCAGAAGGCACTGGTACCACAACAAACTACAAATCCCAGGATTTCATAGGATGGAGTTGCGATAGTTAAAGCAGTTTTTTTGTGGGTTTTGGGGCTATGTGGCTAGAAGAGTTTCTTCCTGATGTTTCGCCAGCATCTGGCCAGCCACAGATGCTGGTGAAACATCAGGAGGAAACTCTTCAAGAACATGGGCTACATAGCCCCCAAACCCACAAAAAACTATGGCTGCTGGCCATTAAAGCCTTCGACTTCACAGTTAAAGCAGTGTCAAACTGCAAGAATTCTGCAGTGCGGCAGTAGACTAGGATATTGACATTGACAGACTTCCTCATTCTTTGTCTGTTTGCTGGCTGGACCCAGTTTTTCAGTTTCATTTCTTCAAGTCGTTTAGCTTTCCCTTAAGTCATGTGCGGTTTGTTTGCGCTGTTATGTCCTAGTAGTGCTGCAGAAGATTTCTGACCTGCATTGAAAGATGCCCGCTTTCTAATTCCATTGAGAGGAACCTACAGAGTATGGACAGTTATTTTTTAAGCAGATTAATAACTCTAAATGAAATGGCAACTACTGTACTGTGTTTTTAATCTGTGTTACTTTTAATTTATATCTTGTCACATTATTTTTTCATCTATGTGGTATGGATATATCAATATTAAAATATAAAAGGGATCCTTCCTGTGTATGAAAGACTTAAAGATACGTAGCACAAGTTTCTTTTGCTCGCTCTGAGGTTTTGGAATCCCATTGCAATCACATGAAGCAGAGATGTGATTTGTAAATATCCTTCCCCCCCTTTCCAAATACTTTGCACCGAAGCCTCCTTCGCCATCATCCCAATCCCAATGCTGCTTTTAAAAGTCCAGCTAGATAAAGGACAAGGAGGATAAAGGGAGTCTGGGCATGCTTTGTAAAAAGGAGCTTCTTTGTCAGAGGCCTTGTTAACCAAGGGACCGGACAGACAGGCCAAAATAAAGCTCCTTCGGGTCACTTTGGAGGTATGCTGTTTAAATGACGCATGAGTCCTATGAGGCCAGAAGCTGCATCAAAGCCATGCTCTAGTCCTGAGGACCAGACCATAGCTTTGGCACAGCTTCTGGCCTCTTAAGATGCATGTGTCATTTAAACAGCATGCCTCCAAAGTGACCCGAAGCAGCTTTATTTTGGCCTGTCTGTTCGGACCCCTTTATGTTCTCCAGGATTTCGTTCATAAGCTGGTTCTCCTTCTAGCCAAAGCCCAATGGTCCTAGTGTAGTGTATCTACACTAAATAAATAGTGCAGTTTGACACCATTTTAATTGTGGCTCCATCCTTGGGATTTGTAGTCTACCGCTCTTTGGTACAGAAGGCTAAAGGCTGCAGAATTACAAGACTCCGCGTTGCATAGGATGGAGCCACAGCCCTTAAAAGTAGTGTCAAAGACTGCACTCTTTCTACAGTGTAGAATATAGGCACCCTCTGTTGCTATTTCAGGTTTGGGCACAACGTTGTCCTAAGAGGAACGGATGAGTCAGGTTTGCCACATCACCCACAAGAACGTTCTCGGGTTTGTTTGGCCAAACTTGGTAGTTTTAAAAAAATGAACTTAATCTGCATGAACGTATTTACTGAGCTGCGTTGGGGCAGGAGCTAAATAAAGGCTGCTTGTCTTCTGCTAAGGCAGGCGCTGAGGACTGAAAATAGCAACCGGCGTCGCTTTGAGCTCTTGGGAGCTTTGGAGAGGCAGGGGCTTGGTTTTGGATGTTTAGGAGGGTTGTCTCATAGAATCATAGAGTTGGAAGAGACCCCAAGGGCCATCCAATCCAGCCTCCTGCCATGCAGGAACTCACAATTAAAGCACCCCTCACAGATGGCCATCCAGCCTCTGTTTAAAGACCTCCAAGGAAGGAGACTCCACCAAGGGAGTGTGTTCATATGAACCTTGTCTAAGGGACTATTTGGGTCTGCGCTGAGATGGGCACAATGGGAAGGAATGCAAGATCCCTGCTTACAGTCAGTACGTGTTGTTGTCCTGTGCCTTCCTTCAAGTTGATTTTGACTTAGGCAAACCTATCGTGGGGTTTTCTTGGCACATTGGAGAGAGGGTTTGGCATGGCAACTCTTCTGCATGAGGCATCTCCAAGGCCTCCTATCCTCCACGCAGCCTTTTGAGGTTGTTAAAATGAGTACCCAGAGCTTGTTGGGGGGGAATTAGGTTGCACACTGTAAACCGCTTTGGGAGTGCATAAGCGCACTGATAAGTGGCATAGAAGTGTACTTGCTGTTGCTACTGCTCAGGTCCTGCAGGCTTTTGGGATGGGTCCCTCCATCTTTTGGGATGGGTCCCTGCATCAAGCGTACGGTCTTCCTCACTTTCTACTTCCATGGTCATTGTTTTGGAGGGGGGGGTTCTTTAATGTTCAACTGTAACACTTTTCCTCCGACCTAGACCTCCATCAGTAATTGCTCCAAATCTTGTTGTATTGTGCTATCTATAAGTCTGGAAATGTTAGCCAAATAAGTGATCCAGAAACCTGAGTCAACTCATCCACCCGGTCAATATCAGTATTGTACTTTAACTCTTAGATAGATAGATAGATAGAGTGGACCCTTGTTATCCTCTGGGGTTTGGTTCCAGGATCCTCATGGATCACACAATCCATGGATGCTCAAGTCCCATTAAATATAATGACGCAGCATAATGGGGACCCTTATTAAAAAATGGAAAACCCATAATCTTGGCCCTAAAACCTGCCCTCGA
Source organism: Sceloporus undulatus (assembly GCF_019175285.1). NCBI lineage: Eukaryota > Metazoa > Chordata > Lepidosauria > Squamata > Phrynosomatidae > Sceloporus > Sceloporus undulatus. The sequence continues at coordinate 20,642,531 of NC_056530.1, forward strand.
CTTATACATGAGGCCAACCTATAGGTGAATATATAGGGTATCTTAGGTTGTTAATGTTCCTTGCTCTTTTCCTATGATTAGTTTCTGCATGGTGTGAATAAATAGGGTGATACTATGCAGCCGGGACGGACCCTGAACCATTCTCCCTCCGTATTCGTTTCTAAGGGAAGCCTCTTGTCCCGAGTTCGAATTAGGCATCAAGACGGTCGAATATAGCGGCACTCCTTTACTTTATTATTACTTTTGAAGTTCAACATTGATCCTACCTTGGCAGAATTAAGAGTAGGCCTATTCAGTTAATGGGGTCTGCATAAGCTTTAATTAATTAATAATAATTATATGGTTAATAATAATTAATGGGATTTACGTAAGCTTTAATTCATTAACAATTGAATGATTAACAATTGAAAGTGGTGTGAAACTGCATTAGTTTTACAGTGTGGAGATGCTCCCTGAAAGAGAGCAGTAAGTAACTCTCCAGCGGGACGAGAGTCATTTGAGGCCCGCCCACGCCGCCTTCGAACCGGTCTGGCTGCGGAGAGGCTCCTCTGCGTCTTAGCCAATCAGCGCCGAGGGGAGTGGCCTCCGTCGCCCTGTTTTGTTCCCCGCTGAGAGGAAGCTGAGTCGTCCCCGCCGCCCACGATAAATATGCAAATGAGGCCCTCCGTGCGAGCCTCCCCATTGGCCAGGGCGCGCCTGCCTCCGCCCACGCGAAGAGAACGTGACCCAAGTCCTCCCCGCAGAAGCAGCCAGGCTTCATTCCGGAGCGAGCGGAGGGAGAGAGAGAGCGCGGGAGGGGATGCTAGCGCTGGATTGGCTGCGCCTCGACCCACCGACCGCGCTGATTGGCCTCTGAGAGCTGGGTATGCAAATGAGGGGGTTCGAAGTGGTGGGGGACCCTCTGGTCGAATGGGGGTCTTGGGAGCCCGGCGCTGATGGGGGATTCCGGGGATCCAGGGACAGAGAGAGGGACCCGGGGCTGCCGCTCTCCCGCTGGCCGCTCCGGAGTGACTCAGGCGGGGCTGGGAAGGGAAGCTCGGCCGCGTGAGTCACCCTCCGTTTCCGTGCCTGGCTGCCAAGGAGGGGGCGGGTGGCCAGGCCGGAAAGGGAGCCAGTTGGACTCCTCTCGCACGACAGGATCCCTTTAGATCCCTCTCGATCACTTACGATCCTTGACTCCTGGAACGTTGGGTAGGAATCGGTGGGCATCACTCCACTCCAGTTCTCCCACGCCAGGAAGAGAGATCCCTCTCGATCCATTAGATCCTTGATTCCCTGGATGTTGGGTGGGCATCTCCACTCCGGTTCTTGTATTCCAGGAGGAAAGATACCTCTCGGTCCCTTTAGATCCCCCACGATCCCTTTTGATCCCTCTCAATCCCTTTAAGTCCTTGATCCCGGGGTGTTGGGTGTGCATCCGTGGGCCTTTCTCCTCTCCACTCCAGTTGTAAGCTAGGAGGAAAGAACCATCTAGATCCCTTTCAATCCCTCTTGATCCCCTTCGATCCTTGACCCCCAGGGCCTTGGGTGGGCATTGGTGGGCATCTCTCCTCTCCAATCCAGTTCTTGCACGCCAGGAAGAAAGATCCCTCTTGATCCCTTTAGATCTCTCTAGATCATTTTCGATCCTTGATCCCCGGGGCCTTGGGTGGGCATCTCTCCTCTCTAACCCCGTCCGAGAGTGACCTAAATTGTAAAAAGAGGAAGACTACAAGACACCATAAAAATGTAGGAGCTCTTGTAAAACTACAAATCCCAAAGAGGGCTGATGCCTTGTTGCTTCTTCAGGTCGTTTCTGGCTTAAGGCGACACTACAATAGGGTTTGCCATGAGGCTGAGAGAGTGTGACTTGCCCAAGGTCACCCAGTGGGTTGCCATGGCCGAGCCGGGATTCGAACCCTGGTCTCCAGAGTCCTATTCCAGTGCTCAGACCACGCTGTCTCTCTGCTCACCAAACTACACAACCACAAACCCCTGGATTCTGTAGGATGGGGCCATGGCAGTTAAAGTGGGGTTAGACTGCATTATTGCTACAGTGTGGATGCACTTATCAGGGAGATGGAGATTCTGTTTTGGTCCAGTTGCTTAGCCAGGGTCCATTTCCCGGCTCAGCCATGAATCCCACTGGCTGACATTGGACAGGTCACACTCTCTCAGCCTCAGGGGAAGGCCATGGCAAACCTCCTCTGAACAAACCTTGCCAAGAAACCCCCATGATATGGCCATAGGGTCTCCATAAGTCCGAAATGACTTGAAGGCATGCAACACACAGTGTAGCTGCAGAGGGACCAGAATGAGAGCATTGCCCTCTCTCTCAAATAAGATTCTTGCCCCTCTTTCAAAGAAATTATCCTTCAGTCCCCAAATTTCTAGCAGAGAGTAAAACATTGCAACTCATTCACATGCGCACCTAAAACCATTCTCATTGCTGTGTTTTCCTTCCCTCGGACACTTTGCTGATCTCTTTTCTTCGGATGCCAAATCTGTATTTCTAAAAGAATGAGTTGCAAGTCCTTATAGTGTTAGAAAAAGGAAATTTAATAGGAGCACAATGTTGTTTGGGGGCAGAAATGCCTTCATTAATACTATTGGAGAACCAGTGTCGCACGGTGGATTGAGCCTTGGACTGTGACTCTGGAGACCCAGGTTCAGTTTGGCCACAGAACCCCATTGAGTGACCTTGGATGAGTCACACTCTCTCAGCCTCCGAGGATGGCGATGGCAAACCCCTCTGGACAAATGCGGCCGAGAAAACTCCATGATCGGTTCTCCTTAGGGTCGCCATAAGGGTCGCCATAAGTCGGAAACAAAGGCACACTACAACTATTGCAGTGGGCCCTTGGTATCTTCTGGGGTTTGGTTCTAGGACTCTCTAGATACCAACATCTGTGGATGCTCAAGTCCCATTAATTACAGTGGCATAGTAAAATGGCTTCCTATATATATATTCAGTATTTTCAAACCATGGATGCTTCAATCCGTGGATAAAAAAATCAGTGGATATGAAAGGCCTACTTTATTATGTAGTGCAGATACTTCCTGAGTATCTTAGAGAAGGGGGTCACTGGCTCTAGCTAGTGAGCATATACAACTTCTGGGACCTCAGTACTGTCTTGTCCCTCACCCCAAGAAAGTGGACAGTGTGTGCCCAGGCAGTGCCACTGGATGCCAGGTGATGGTGCCACTCATCTGCCAGGAGGTTCGACTCAGTTGTCTCCTTTCCCCTCCAGCTATTTTGGCAATGCAGGAGAAGATCACACTGGGTAACTGCTTTCCTGCTGCTTCCCAAACCGGTTCCACTGGAGCTGCAGGGATTGGGGTGGGGGTAACAGTCGCAGCATAGTTGTCCTGGGAGAAATAAGAGTTTTGGTGTCGGGAAGTGACTCTCTCTCTTATCTTCCTTTAACTCCTAAGTCCACTAAGGCTGGTTGGACAGAAGAGCCCTTATTAACCTTATGCAGAAGAGCTGCCGGGGCATGGAAAACTTGCTTTTTGGAATCAGTATGGAGAAAGGTCTTGTAGCACCTTTGAGACTACCGGTAACTGAAAGAAAGAATAGGGGTTTTGGGGCCTAAACAGGACTTAGCGTTTTGCTTCCTACAGTTGCCAATCAGACTTCCATTGAAACCCATTAGAAAAATCTTAGGTCAGTTGCTTCTGCTCAATTTTATCTACCTCACAGGGCTGTTGTGAAGAAACAGTGAGGGAGGGAGAAGGAGGAGAACCATGGATGCTACCTTGAGCTTATGAGATGTTGCGCAGGATATAAACATCATAAATCAATGTCCACAGGGAGCCTGCAAGAAAGGCATCAATGCCAGCCACCCACTTACGTTTTCCAGCTCTGGAGAGCATCCTACCTCTGGCACAGATCTAAAGCTATGAGGACTAGTAGCTATCGGAGGCCTTCTCATCCAGAAAACCCTTTTTAAAGCTGTCAGCATTGGTGCCCTTTGCATCCATTCCAGATGGGCAGGCTGACCATGGGACATAGATGTCGACACGCACATCCTTCATTACATTATTATCCTTCTAAATAAGGCTGGCCCTGCCTTTAGTTAAGATGAAGCATTTGCTGAGAGTACCTGACTATCAAGTGAAAGGAAAGCAACTGGTTTATTTAGCTGTTCTGCTCAGGGAGAGGCCTTTAGATTTACTGCTTCTGAAATAAATAGGCCAGTGCTGAATCTTGCAATGGGATAACTAGAGAGGGAACAAAATGAGGACATTGCAGACACCCTATAAAAATTCTGCATCCCCATGATGATTTTATTTCTGCCACCAAATGTCTAACACTGTAGTTGCTTAGATTGAGAGCCAGCATGGCATAGTGGTTTGAGTTTTGGCCTAGAGCTCTAGGAGACTAGGATTCAGTCCCTGCTCAGCCATGGCAACCATAGGAAATCACATTCTCTCAGACTCAGAGGAGGGCAGTGGCAAACCTTCTCTGAACAAATCTTGCCCAAAAAAACCCAAAAAGCAAAACCATGATAGGGTCACCATAAGTCAGAAATGAATTGAAGGTATACAGCAACAAATGCTTAGAGCTTCAGCAAAGCATTTAGAAACAGAGTTAAGACATCCAAAGAAAAGAGGCAGGCAAAGTTACCAAAGGGATGTGACCACAGCAAATAGAGGAATTTTTCTAGGTGTGAATGATTTTCACTATTTCTCTTCAATGCTAGATGTTTTTGGACTGAAGGGAAATTTCATTTGGATGCACAGATTTTTTTATGGGGGGAAGTACCCTTATCAGAAAGAAAGGGAGTTGTTTTCTGTTGTGTCTCAGGCAACATAACATCTTGACTTGGCCCTGTTCCAGAGGATGGCCACTTCAGCTGCCTTTCCATGTGAGCTTTTGCACAGTGTGCAGACAACCTGACTCTGTTGTCTCTTCCTTCTCTAGAAATATGTTGTCCAAGGGCACGAAGCGGAAGCGGAGTGAAGACGAGGCACTGGACCCCTTCGTGGCCACCATCCCCTCCAGCTCCCTCTTCAGCCTCTCCGTCTCCAAGCTGCACCAGAGTCTTCAGCATGTGGAGCCCAACCTCCGTCACCTGGTGCTGGTGGCAAACACTCTCCGGCGCCTCCAAGGTGAGATGCAGCCGTCCGCTGCTCCCGTTCTCCCACCAGCCCTTGGTGGAGGAGACCTTCCTGCGGATGACTTTGCTGGGAGTGCCCCTGTTTCCATCCCCATGGAGCCTTGCAGGAAGCCCCCAACGTCTCTCGCCCCGCATGTGGATGAACTCCTGCTCTCCAACATGGACGTCTCTGTCTTCTCCACCTTTTTGGAGGACTTGAATGGCATGGAGGGCCTGGGGGACTCGCTCCAGCCCTCCCTTGCGCAGCCTGGCAGCTCGCTCAGCCCTGAGCCTGAACGGACTTCTCCCCCTGGGTCCCCCAGCTCTCTGGAGATGTTGGGCTCCGGTGGCTACCTCCTGGAGGATGGCTTGGAGGGCCTCTTTGAAGACATTGACACTTCCATGTATGACTCTGACCTCTGGCCACCCACCAGCCTTCCAAACCTCAAAGAGGCCTTCACCACCACGGGGCAGGAGAAGCTGGACTTAGCCGACCTCGATTATCTCATGGACATGCTGGTGGAGGCTCAGGAGCTGTGATGGAGGGGAAGGGAGGGTGCGAGGGTTTCTTTATGGGATGGGACAAGTGCATGGACTTCTGTTATTGGATGAAAGTGGGTGGAATGGTGGACAGATGGGGATAAAGCAGTGCAACGGTGAAAGTCCCAAGTGAAGCTGTCACCGTGGGTAGTGAGTAGGTTTTTAATGCATCTTCTCTTGAGGCTATTGTGTGAAATTATCCAAAACACCCCCCCAAAAGTTGAAATGTGCCTGGTTTGAAACTGATGGGGAGCCCTGCCACTTCAGTAAGCATCTGTGGGAACTTCTCCAAAGCTGGGTAATACTGTATAAGAATGGGTGATTTCATATGACCATATTCGGCAATGCCTTTCAAGAGAAAAATGTATACAGACTACAGTGGGGCCCACAATGGCTTTCTGGCCCGTGGAGGCCTTTCTTCTCCCATGGACCAGATTTGGGCCAGTGCAGAAAAGAAGGAGCATTTCCAAAGCAATGCTGGAAGTGCCTGTCTTAGGGGAGCATCCCACCCAGACCCTTTCACTCATGGTCTTCCCTGGAATGTAGCAAACCGGTTTCCTCCTCAAATCCTCCCAGACCAATCCCATGTAATCCTTCTGAACCGAATGGACAGGGAAAACCAAGCCAGGCATTTTTGTATGCATGTGTGCCAATGTATCTGAACTGGTGGCTGCTGGCATGAAGAAGGCTGCCTTCAAGTAATGAACGGTTGTGTGAATGATCTCATAATTTATTGTCTTGATATTTAAAATTTTTTGAAAAGCCATGAAGTGTCTGATTGCTTTTGAAATGATCCAGTGTGTACATTTTGAATCTGTTTATTAGAGGGATCAAAAGCCATGAGAGCCTTTGGCTGAGACAGACCCTGGCATTCATCTTGCTCCCCAAATCTCTCAGAGACCATCCCCTCTTAAACATTTTGGAGGCATCCCTTCTTCCCAGCTTCAGCTCTTGAATACGTATGGTGAAATAGTCAAATTTTAGATGACAGAATCTCAAATTATCCTGGTCTGAGCTGGAAGGGATCACAAGGAACATCTATTCCCACCCACTATCATATAGGAATGCACAGCTAAAAGACTCCGGAGAGCTGCTCATTGATTTTCTGCTTGAAAGCCTCCAAAGTCCACCACCCTTGGAGATAGTCCAGGAAATAAATTCTTCCAAATGTTTAATTGGAATTTCTTCTCTTGTGTAATGTTGCATTTAACAGAGTAACTCCTTACAAGAAGCAACCAAAGCCCAATTCCCACTGGGAGATGCCTCCTTCCCCTTTACTACCCTGCTGTGCCATTTCCCATTTACTGGAGGCTGTCTCTGCCTCCTGGCCGAAATCCTGCATCTACATCTACACTGCAGAATTAATATAATTCGACATTGCCTTAACTGCCATAGCTCAATGCTGTGGGATTCTGGGATTTGTAGTTTTGTGAAATATTTAGCCTTGCCTGTCAGGTCTGGTGCCACAACAAACTACAAATCCTAGGATTCCATAGGATGAAGCCATGATAGTTAAAGCGGTGTCAAACGGCATTAATTCTGCAGTGTGGCAGCAGCCGTGGTCCCCTGTGCCTCGAATGAGATGCGTTTTACTATGCCACTGTATCCATGGGGGCATCCATGGAGGAGGTGGTGGTGTCCTGGAACCAAACCTCAGCAGATATCAAGAGCTCCCTGGTTATGGAAATTTTGCTGTCTACATCTGTAAAAGCAAATAGAGAAAACATCTGGGCCCTTGTAAGTGTTAGATCCAGCCTGATCCAGATTTTAAAAGTCTGTGAAAGAAAAGGATCTGATAACTTCTAGAGTTCTAGGTATAAGCTATCTTGAATGTCTCATTCTCTGCAATGCCAGAAAGTTGACGGCGGAAGGAAAATTTCATTTAGTGGGGGCAGAAATCTTAATTCCAGAGGACAATGCCCTCTCCCATAGCTGCATCCCTGCTTCACATTCCCTGTCCTGCAACATCTTTGGTGTGGGAGAACCCACCCCATAGAAACGGAAGTTTCAGGAGAAAACAACAAGGAGATGCACACACCCTTTGCAAGGCACGCAACCTTCTTTGGGGCAGGTGTTTTGGAGTTTGGGCTTGGAAGGAGGAAGTGAGTGCAGCTCCAGTGGAATGACTCATGCTGTGTGGCATGCACCTGGTGGATCATGCCCCATTGCCCTACATTCCTAGGGAGTAGAAGCCTGGTGTGGTACATCTTAATTACCAGCTGGAGCACAAAGGCATGCTGGTTGTGTCTTCTCCTACCCTTTTCCAGCACTCCTTGGCAGATGCATGTTGTGTGCCTTCATTTCCGACTTATGGCAACCCTAAAGCGACCCTATACTGGGGCTTTCTTGGCATAATTTGTTCAGAGGAGGTTTGCCATTGCCTTCCCCTGAGGCTGAGAGCATGCGACATGCCTAAAGTTATACAGTGAGTTTCATAGCCAAGTTGGAACCGAATCCTAGTCTTCAGAGTTGTAGACCAATGCTCAAACCACTACGCCACATTGGCTTTCAAGGGGGCCTTGGGTGGGTCCATATGGGAAAGGATTCTTAAAAGTTACAAAGCGCCAATTTTAAAAATATTAAATAAAATCCACAATCAAACTAGGCCCAACCCAAATGTCACCAAAGATTGTGCACACTTTTGAGTCCAGTGATTCCCAAACTTTGGTCCTCTGGGTGTTTTGGATTTCAACTCCCAGAAGCCCTAGCTGGCTTGGCCAGCAGTCAGGAATTCTGGGAGCTGAAGTCCAACACATCTGGAGGACCAAGGTTTGGAACCACTGGGCTAGAACATGGACTGTGCTCCCTGCAGGGCTATGTCGTGCCCTCTAGACTCCCTGAAACTCCCCCTCAAGTTTGATGGGGCTAGAATCACCCCAAATCAGTATAAAGCCATTTTCAGAGGTCTAAAAGGATGGCAGATACTGTACCTTCCAAGGACTCTGAACCCACATATCAAAGAAAAGCTAAAACTGCTTTTCATAGAGTTGCTGCTGGAGGCCCAAAACTTTAAAACTACAGTACATGTAATATGTGATCAGATAGACGGCTGATAAATTGTATGAAGACCTTATATCTCACACCATGGCCTTTTGCAAGAACTGCTTGCGGAAGTGGCAGAGGTAGGACTACAGCTCCCAGAATCCCCCAGCCAGCATGAATGTCCTGAGCACTGTAGTTCAAGCAAAGGAACTTTCCCAATCTCTCGGACTGGGTAAGACTTTTTATTTGCTTAAAAGAGAAAATTAAGGGAGTTGATAGTGGACTTCAAGGCTAAGTCAAGGAGAAGAGCATCTGCCTAGTTTCTCAGATTCCATCAGATACTCTCTTTGGTGTCCTGCTCTCCTCCAAGAAAGGAAGAAGTGAACAAGGGAAGGAGGAGGTAACCATACTCTCTGCAAAAGCCTCTGACAGTGCATCTTCTCAGAGTCTTAGCACAAATACTGCATTCCAGGGTGGAGTCTTTCCATGCCTTGTTGTGAGAGATGAATGGATGATAGGTAGTGGAAATCCTAGGCTGAGGATGTAGTTAGCAAACAGATGGGGGCACTGGATTCAATGCTTCTGTGGCTGGGTTTCAGACAGACAGCAGAGGGCACTATCAGGCAGGCTTGCTGCTGAACATAAAGAAAGCAAAGATAATGGCCAGGGAGGACCTACAAAAATTCAACCAGAGGATGAGGAAATTGAAATATTTATGAAGAGTTCTCATACCTGGGATCAAACATAGTTCAGAATGGAGACGGCAGTCAAGAGATAAGTAGAAGACTAGCAATGGGAAGGGCTGCCATGAAAGAGGCAGGGTAGATCCTTAAGAGTAAAGATATACACTGAGCACTGAAGTTAGAATCATGCAAGCCATTGCTTTCCATACTACCATGCACCGTTTGCGAGAGGTGGACAGTGGGGAAAGCGGACAAGAGGAAAATCAATTCATTTGAGATGTGGTGCTGGAGAAGAGTGCTAAGGTTTCCGTGGACAGCAAAAAAGACAAGCCAATGGGTCCTTGAACAGATCAAGCCTGAAATACCCCTAGAAGGCAAGATGATTCAATTGTGGCTGTTGTACTTTGGCCACATCATGAGAAGGCATTTTAAAAAGACAATAATGCTAGAGAAGGTAGAGAGTGGAAGAAAGAGAGGAAGAAAGAGAGGAAGACCTATCCATCCACCAGATGGATAGACTCAATCAGGGAGGTCCCGAGCCTGAATTTGCAAGACCAATGGATGACCAGGAGTCTTGGCGATGTCTCATCCACTGCGTTGCCAAGAGTCGAGATCGATTCAAGGGTGGTTAACAATTTAATTTATACCAACAATTGGTTGCCCTCTTCCATTCTGCTCTACCTCAAACTGAACTTGAGTTAGTATCCCTTCCATCCATCATACATTAGAAGAACATTTAAAGGGTAGCAAGCAGTGATGTTGCTTCTTGTTGTTTTGTTGTGTGCCTTCAAGACTCTTTGCTGAGTTTGCTGTCCCTTGGTCACTTTTCTGCCTCTGTATTTGCAAAAGATCAAGTGAAGCTGCAAGTCCTTGTAATGTTAGGGCTGGGGAATTATAGGAGCACAGTATTCTTATGGGGAAGAGAAATGCCTTCAACCCCTGACCCCATAGTAGCTACACGCCAAAGGCATGATCTTGCTGTTTGTTGTCCTTCCAAGGAAGCCCCCATTTTGATGAGGATATCCGGTGTTTCTCTTGGATCCTCCTGGTCTTTGACCTGCTGCCACAGGGAAGGGAGCTGGGAGTGTTCTTGGAGCGTTCTTCCAAACAGGGCTCAAATATAGCTTTGACGGCTCCCAGTTCTATCTTTGGAACTGGCTCCCTTTTCACCCTTGGTCCAAGGAGTTGGTGTGTGGTGTCACTTCTTTGTTTATGAGCTTGGGTTAAAAGGCTGCACTTCAGGCCCTTTAAAGAACAAAGAAACAGCGAGAGTCCTGGGGCAAAATGTTCATCTGAGGCCCCTTCCTTGGGGACATTATGGAATAGTGGTTGGAGTGTTGCATTCAGAGTCTGAAAATCCAGTTTCAAGTAACCACTTGGCCATAAAGCTTAGGATATGACTCTGAAACCGTGACTGGTGTCTTTCATGCTGTACCATTGCAGCACTTTGATACCACTTTAAGTGGCTCTCGATTTGTAGTTTGGGGATGCACTAGATCTCTCTTGCAGGGTATTCTAAATACTCCTTCCTAAACTACAAACATCTGCCCTCCCACATCAGACCTGGAGATCAACCCAGACATTGAACATCTGCAATCCAAGCAAGGTTATGTTATGCATATTCCAAATGACTCCAGCTTACATCAACCCCATCACAGGGTTTTCTTAGCCATACCTTTGCTTTTGGACATCTGCCTCCTGCCACTGTATAAATAATGCAGTTTGACAATATTTCAACCGTCATGGTTCCGTCTAATGGCATCCTAGGATTTGTAGTTTGTTGTGGCACCAGAGCTCTCTGACAGAGGCTACATATCTCACAAAATTACAAATCCCAGAATTTCACAGCACTGAGCTATGGCAGTTAAAGCAGCGTCAAACTGCATTAATTCTGCAGTGCAGATTAAGACCTTGCTGGAAGAACTTTCATGCTCACTTTCAGACAGAAAACACAAGATTGGCAAAATAGGAAGACTTGAGGTCCAACTCTTTATAAGACAATTTCCTGTTTTCCTGTGATTCAGGAACCTTGTGTGTCCAAAGGGCTCATCAAGTTCAGTGGGCAGAGCACCTGCAGAAACTTGTTGTTGTCATTATTGTTATGCGCCTTCAATTTTTGGCAATCCTCAGGCAAATCTAACAGTTTTCTTGGTCATATTTATTTAGAGGGAGTCTGACATTGCCTTTCTCTGAAGCTGAGAGAGTGCGACATGCCTACGGTCAGCCAATGGATTTCCAGTGCTGAGCAAAAAGGATTCAAATCCTGGTCTCCAAGAGTCCAACATTTAAACCACTGCACAACACTGGCTCCCTCCAGAGTCATCACCCCTTCCCAAAGTCTCATGTCTTTCTACCTCATCCCTGCTTGTGGTGTGCCTTCAAGTCAATTCTGGCTTGCACTGACCCTCTCATGGGGTTTTCTTGGCAAGACTTATTCCGAGGAGATTTTGCCTTTGCCATCCTATGAGGTTGAGAAAGTGTGACTTGCCCAAGATCACCCGGGGGTTTCCATGGCCATGTGGGGACTTGAATCTTGGTCTCCACAATTGTAGTTGAATGCTCAAACCACTGCACCATGCTGGCTCTCTGACTTATCTATGCCTCCCCAACTCAGGAGCCCCTTGTTGCCCCACAGCTTAGCCTGATTCTTTGGGGTCAGGCAGCCTAAAGCCAGGCCTTACTGGCTCCCTTTTTTGGGGGAATGCACAAAACAGCCCGGCACCCAAGGCCCAGCTGGCTGCCTGCCCTCCCCTGAGGAAAGCCGCCTGTCCAGGCAAATGCCGACCTGGGCTTTTGTCTGCCCATGTGCCCCATTTGTCCACCACTCCAGCACAACAATGGAAAGGCTGCCCAAAGTGCTGATGGTGGGTTTACACTAATCCTGCTGGCGGGCTTCTTTTTCAGGCTCAGTGTGTGTATGTGTGTTGGGGGTGTCTGACCCTGGGATTGGCAGCCTTGCAGGACACTGGCATCCCACCGCTTTTGGCTGCTCCCAGGGGGATGGAGTTTGGGGCACACCAGAACAGAGGAAGGATGTGTGAGTGTTTTACCAGGGTGTTTGGGATCTCCTGGCCCTCAGGAGGCAGTTATGGTAAGGAGACATGTGGGGGTGGAGTGGGGGGCAGAGATGAGGAGATGGAGGGGGAGAGACAGGGGGCAAAGAGGGGTCATCCAACTCCTGTTCTTTCCTTGTTAAGTTGCAACCAACAACTATGGAATTCCTACCTGGTGGCACTAGTGGGCCAGGTAATGTATGGTGCCCAGTCAGTCCTAGAGACAGGACTCACTGTAGGATTTTATCTGATGGCACTAGTGTGCTAAGTGTTGTACAGTGCCCAGCTGGTCCTGGAGACCAGACTGTCTATAGGATTCCTACCTGGTGACACTTGTGTGCCAGGTGCTGTATAATGCCCAGTTGGTCCTGGAGACCAGACTGCCTGTAGGATTCCTACCTGGTGACACTCGTGTGCCAGGTGCTGTATAATGCCCAGTTGGTCCTGGAGACAAGACTGTCTGTAGGATTCCTACTAGTGTGCCAAGTGCTGTACGGTGTCCAGTCAGTCCTGGGGACCAGACTGTCTGTAGGATTCCTATCCGGTGGCACTAGTGTGCTGTATGGTGCCCAGTTGACCCTGGAGACAGGATTGTGTAGAATTCCTACATGCTGGCACTAGTGTGCCAGGTGTGCCAATGGGAGGGAAGACTTTTCAGGTAATGTGTGGTGATGGGTGAGATTTTGGAGGTCTTTCATCCCTTTCCTTGGAATCATCAGTCTTTGGTGCATTGGACAACTGAGAATATAGGGAAGCATGCCAACAGATCCTAGGAAAAACTGTGTGCCTTGGGGGTTTTCTTTTGCTGTGGATTGTCCACTGGCCTCCACTAGGTTGCTTGATAGGGGTCTCCGTGTAGTTGTTTAGGGATGATCTGCATGTACAGTACTGTATCCCATCCAAGAAAAAGGCCACTTTTCCTTCAGGGAAGCAGAGAAGATGGGTGCCTCTAGGATGAGATTTGGGGGGCACCAAATCCAGGGCAGAGAATGCTCTCCCAGGCCTTGTAACTGTAGGGTTGCCACTTGAAATATGAAACAGGGCTCCTGTTCCTTATGATGAGAGGTCTTGCAGCCCCTTTGAGACTCACTGAAAGAATGAAATTGGCAGCATGAGCTTTCAGAGACTTCAGTCTACTTCCTCAGAGCAGGCTTTAGGAAAGCTCATGCTGCCAACTTATTTCTTTCAGCGAGTCTCAAAGGGGTTACAAGATCTCTCTGCAGACTGTTTCCAGAGGCGAACATGGCTATATATCTTTGAATTCCGAGTGTGCAAAGACAGCCAATGTAGCATAGTGGTTTGAGAGTTGAACGATGACTCTGGGGATCAGGAATTCAAAGATATAGCTATGTTAGTCTGTAGAATCAGTATGTAGAGATCTGACTCACTGAAAGGAAGGCATTGGCAGCACAAGCTTTTGTAGGCTTCAGTCTACTTCATCTGGGTTCGAATCCCAGCTGGGGCCACGGGAACCCACTGGTGCTGGTGAAACGTCAGGAATAAACTCTTCCAGAACATGGCCACAGAGTCCGAAAAACCCACAAAAATGTATGGATGCCGGCCATGAAGGCCTTCGACTTCCCACTGGGCGACCTTAGGGCAAGCCACACTCTCTCAGCCTCACAGGATGGGATTCATGGCAAACCCCCTCTGAAGGCAAGTTGCCCAGATTTGGGTCTTGAGATGGCACCCAACAACATCCGATTGCAGTCCAGCTCCAGAGCATGTGCAGAGGGCATTTCTCTCACCCCCCCTTTTTTTCTTCCCAGGGGGGCGTGCTAAGCCAGCCCTTTGGGGTGGAGTAGGGGGCGGCTTCCAACCCTGCAAACCCTCCCAATGTGGGGCAGGGCTGGCTGGCTCCCCCCCTTCCAAGCCCCCTCCATTGGCTCCAGACTGACCAGGCCTGGCCCTCCTCTGGCTGCTGCTGGAGGGCTGTCCGGAGCCGCCCCCTTCCTGCCCGGACTCCCCCGGACCCCCCTCCATCCCAGGCAGTGGAGGCTCGGGGCAAGATCGGAGCCAGATCGCTTGGTAAGTGTGGCTTAGATGCTGGGGGTTCTTCTCTTCCCTCCATCCCAGGATGGCCTACCTTGCAGGGAGGGGGTTGGACAGCCTTTGGGGTCTCTGCCCCCCTCCACCCCCTTTTTTGCACCCCACTTCCCCCCCCCCTGGTTTTTAGGGAATCTGGGTTTGGGAACCACTTTGACAAGGGTCCAGCCCACACTGGTGAAATAATCCAGTTTGAGACCGCTTGCACCGCCCTGGTTCAATGCTAAGGAATCCTGCTGCATCCATACTGGAGAAATAACCCGGTTTGGCCCCGCTGTAACTCTTTTCTGGCTCAAGGCTATGGAATTCTGGGAGCTGGAGTTTGTTGTGGGGCCCAGAGCGGAGCACAACAAACTCCCAACTCCCAGAATTCCATAGCCTTGAGCCAGAAAAGAATTACTGCGGGGCCAAACCGGGTTATTTCCCCAGTGTGGATGCAGCTCTGGGAACTGCCCTTTTGTGACGCATTGAGCCTTCTCTGTCAGAACGCTCTGGGGCCACGGTGAACTACAATTCCCAGGATTCCATAGCATTGACCCATGGCAGCTCAAGCAGTGCCAATCCGGATTATTTCTGCAGTGTGGCTGCAACGTTAGAGACGGGATGGAGACGCACCAGTTCCTTTGCAGAGTTTGGAAAAGTGTCTTGTTGCAAAGCCTCAGGTATCTGTGTTGTGTTTGTGCCACTTTTATTACATTTTAACTCCTTTCTGTAAACTTTTAATAGAATTTCCAATAGAAATGTTTGCTTAATTAGTTCTTTTTGGAAACTTTTGTATCGGCTCTTGTTTCAGCCATATTTTGTGTCAGGTTTGTGGAGTCAGTGCCCCAAACTTTGGACACTGACTCCAGCTCTTTCATAAATAGCAAACGTAGATGAATCGGTCATGACAAATTTGCTGTTGTAAAATGGTAGCAGAAGGCGCCTCATCATCCCCATGTGAACCGTCAAGCTATTTAGATGGATAGGACATAATAAATACATTGTCCGATGAAGTATAAAATATTAGCACAAAATAATACGTTCGCATGTACAGGCCGAGTCTCCCTTTTCCGAAATGCTTGGCACCAGAAGTGTTTGGGATCTTGGATATTTCTGGATTTGGGGATATTTGTGTATACCTAGTGAGATATCTTAGAGATGGGACTCACGTCTAAGCTCAAAATTGATTTATGTTTCATGGACACCTTATACACATAGACCGATGTGCATGAAACAAAAATAATGTACAGTCGAAGGCTTTCATGGCTGGCACCCATAGTTTTTTGTGGGTTTTTCAGGCTATGTGGCCATGTTCTAGAAGAGTTTATTCCTGATGTTTCGCCAGCATCTGTGGCTGGCGTCTTCAGAGAATGCTGGCATGGAAGAGAGCGGGGTATAACAGTGTGTGTGTATGTATAATTTAATTAAAAATAATTAAATTTAAGACATGAAACATTAAAAGCACTAAAATGAATTAAAAGGTTACATACAGACTTTCAAAACATGAAGAGCCCATCTCCATCAGATTCTAAAAACCTGGTGGCATAAAAATGTTCCAGCTTGTTTTAACCCACCAGTTTCCAAATTTTGGTCCTCCAGATGTTTTGGACTTCAGCTCCCAGAATTCCTGAGTGTTGGCCAATCTGGCTGGGGCTTCTGGGGCTTGGAGTCCAAAACACCTGGAGGACCAGAGTTTGGAAATCTCAGAGACAATTCCCAGAACCTATAATTCCATTTCTAGCTTCTCTATATGCTCCCAGTTGAGTGAGATGGAGAGTCAGAAATCTGCCTTTGCTTTGTAGCTTTTGCACAATGGTAGTGAGATGCCAAAGAGCGCTTATCAAAGAACGACCCATGTTTGTGCCATGAGTGCAATGAGGATGCTACATCCTGGATGTTGCATGACTTGTGACTTCCCTTGCAAGGTGTGGCTTGGCTTGCTTTCTCCATAGCACCATAAGTACCTTCTCTGCAGGTCTTCACTGTGCATTTTACTGGAGTTCCTCCAAGGTGCAAAGTATCTTTCTGAGGGCCCTTTCTCACTAGACAATTATAGTGCTACGTTTCCATTTTACGTGCCATAGCTGCATCCTATAGGACCCTGGGGTTTGTAGTCCAAAGAGACACTGGAGCTCCTTGGCTGAGGATTGTAAACATTCCTCCTTAGACTGCAAATCCCAAGATTCCATGGGATGGAATCATGGCGGTTAAAGAGGAATCATAGTGCTGTAATTATGTAATGTGAATGGGCCCTTTGTCTCTATACAGGGTGCCTTTTAAAATTCCCTCCATCATATTAAAATATTAAACCCAGCAACAGGCTTCCAAAGCAACAATGATCCTGCTTCTTTCTCTTTATACCCAACTCACCTGAGGCAGCTTACCTGATACCTTCAGGATAGCTAGGCTGTTGCTGTTTTACCTGGTGGGGCAGTTGTGAAGGGTTTTGCTTTTAAAAAAAGCTTTAAAATTTAAAGCATCTGCCCCACATTTGGTTGCCAGACAAGTCTACCTGTCCATGCCAAAGAAAGCCCTCCTTCGAACAAAGGTAGAACAGGTCTCCGGAACGCCCTGCCACAAGATAAAGTAACAGAATGCTATCTTAAGATGGCTTTAAAAGGGTATCTGACATATCTGAGTAGGAAGAGAGAAGGGTGGTTGGGGGATATTACTTGATGGCTTGTAGGACCTCCATGTTCAGGAGTAGTCTGATGCCCTGCTGATCTCCCAGGGTTGTTTCTTATAGGCATTTTTGCTGAGCAGAAAGCATTCAGACTCCAGGCTCTTCCCACCAGGAAGGGTGGTGCGGAGAAGAGCGGATTAGCTGTCCTGGGGCTTCATAATGCCAAAGGCCTGTGGTTTCTATCCCATTTCCCTTTGGCCTGGCTGGCTTCTCTGGGAACAGCCTAACTCCTGGTGGGCTGTGGCAACCATCCCAGGGTTTCCTTCTGGGGTGTGGGATGGTGGGTACCATATCCTGTTGTTATGTGACGCTTGGCGTCTTAAAAGAGGGGATCAGGGTTCAACCCTGATCCTGGAAGCCTCCCCAGGAGAGGAGATCTAGAATCCCTAGTCCCAGAACTGGACTGGAATTACATTTTCTCTCTGTACTGAGACGGAGTGCTGAGTCTTTGTTTCCTCCCTCCCTTTACTCATTCCACCACACATCCGATGCGGAAGAGAACCAACAATTATTTTCCTTCTCTGGCTTTTGGGCCAAAACCTATGCCAGCCTCACTGGGCTGCGTTTGTGCATTTGCAGGGAAGGGCCTGGGCAGTTTGTCTATCTGTCTTGCAGAAATGATAGGGATGGTTTCCTGGATCTTGCTTTAGTAGACTGGCTCGAACCCGAGATCCTGTCTAGCCCTGGTGGGCCGCAGCATTTCAAATCTCCAGCCTAGTGGGATGTGGACCATTTGGCCAAGACTGACTTGCTGTCCTCCGTTTTGTCCGAAAAGCCACAATCGCCAGGGAGCTGGTTCTCAATTAAATGCTGCTCCGGGAGCAAAAGGCTCTATTATTTACTGCCCTTAATTGAATCAAGAACTCTGAAGCCGAAGGAAAAAGAAGTGTTCCCTTTTTACATGCGGATGTATTTACCATTTAAGGTATGACAGGCAAAGTCCAGCCTGCAGGCTGCATGTGGCACTTGGGACCCAAAACGGTGCCCCAAACGGTGCCTTAATGCAGTTTGACACCATTTTAACTGCCACGGCTCAATGCTATGGAATGCAGGGATTTGTGAGATAATTTCGCCTTTTCTATCAGAAAGCTCGAAGAGAATCAGCATGGTGTAGTGTTTTCATCATTGGACTATGACTCTGGAGACCAGGGTTCAAATCCTAGCTCAGCTATGCAAATCTACTGGCCAAGGCTACACTCTCTCAGCCTCAGAGGAAGGCAAGGACAAACCACCTGTGAAGACACTCACCAAGAAAACTCCATGGTTGATTCGCTTTAGTGTCACCATAGGTCCAAAACAATTTGAAGGCACACAGCAATGATCAGGGAGCTGTGGTGCCACAACAAACTACAAATCCCAGGATTCCATAGGATAGAGCCTTGACAGATGTCAAACTGCATTAATTCCCCAGTGTGGCAGCAGCCCTGGACCTGTTTCTCGCACTTCCCCTGAGCGCCCAGAGTATAAAACCTGAAAATCTCTCCAAACTGAGACTAAAATCATAGATGCTTTTGCATTTTTCAAAAAGGAAAGTAAGGACACCCTCCGCCAGATGTACAGAGAGCTAGGACTACCCCACTCTTAGGAATAACAAGGGGTGATGCCCCCCTTTCTGGGTGAGGAAGGAAGGATGTGCTCCAAGCTAAACTGGCGACAGAGGGGCATCCGGCTGGGAGCACCGAGGGCTCATCCGGACCCAGAATTAGCAACAGGATGCTGGAGGGTGGGGTTGGGCAAACTCTTAGAGTGTGGGGAAGGTGAACCGAACTGTTCATTGCTCCAATGCTTCTACCCCAGTGTTAGGAATGAAAAGGGTGATGCTTGATCTCATAATGTCCCATTTCAGGGTTACTCATGGCTGGCCTTCCTGGCTTGGCCTCTCCCTTCCGATCAGGGCCATTGATGAAGTACATCTTGGCTCAGGTTCTCCCTTTCCCACCCATGGTCAGAATCAGAGCTCTTGACTCTGCTCTCTCCTTTGGATGGTCAGGATAGATGAGGAGGCTTCTCCCCCCCCCCCCCAAAGCGGGATGCTTAGGTGAGCCAGTGTGGTGTAGTGGTTTTAACGTTGGACTAGGACTTTGCAGACAAGGGTTCAAACAGGGATGTAGCCGGGGGGAGGGTTCTTGGGGTCCGGACCCCCCTCTTCCATTAGAAAAATGAATGGTGTGTGCTGCTGCGCCATCGCACCAAAGCCCCATTATAATTGTGGCACTTAGTCTGGACCCCCCTTCCTAAAATCCTAGCTACGTCCCTGGTTCAAATCTCAACTCAGTCCTAGAAATCCACTGGGTGGTCTTGGGCAAGTCACATCCTCTCAGCCCCAGAGGAAGGCAATGGCAAACCCCCTCTGAACAAATCTGGCCAGGAAAAGCTCATGATCAGTTCACCTTAGGGTTGCCATAAGTCAGAAACGATTTGAAGGCACACAGCAACAACAAGCAGGGGGCTTAGGCTGAGAATGCTAGGCTTTCCTGAAACATGTTGGGGAATGGCTGCATCTCTGAGGATGTACAGAGCGCATTCATCACCAGCTAGTCAATAGTATGTGTTGTAACCATTTATTGAGATACGGTAGGCAGTACCCAAGCGAGAAAAAAAGGAAAGGGTCTTTCCTGCCCTGCCCTAAGTGGGATTGGGAAAAGTGTGGGAGAGAATGGTGCAGGTGACTTGCAGTCACTTGCATTTGCTTGCAGATGGGGTAAAGGGGATGTTTGCCAGTGTTGACAGATATTCTTCAGGGTTTCACCAGTGTTGACTTAGGGCCCAGACAGGCCAAAATAAAGCTGCTTTGGGTCACTTTGGAGGTATGTTGTTTAAATGATGCAGGCATCCTAAGAGTCCAAAAGCTGTGCCAAAGCCATGCTCTAGTCCTGAGGACTGGAGTGCAGCTTTGGCGCAGCTTCTGGCCTCTTAAGATGCATGTGTCATTTAAACAGCATACCTCCAGTGACCTGAAGCAGCTTTATTTTGGCCTGTCTGTTCGGACCCCTTTATGTTCTCCAGGGTTTTGCTCATAAGCTGGTTCTCCTGCTAGCCGAAGCCCAGTGGCCCTCAGCATCTTCCTTCCCTTGCTCTGCTTGCTGCAACCTCCCAGTCTCTTGCATTCTCCCCCCTTCATTGCTCCTGCTTTCTCAACACTGGCAAACATCCCCTTTACCCCATCTGCAAGCAAATGCAAGTGACTGCAAGTCACCTGCACCATTCTCTCCCACACTTTTCCCAATCCCCCATTGCCATTGCCTCAGCATCTTCCTTCCCTTGCTCTGCTTGCTGCAACCTCCCAGTCTCTTGCATTCTCCCCCCTTCATTGCTCCTGCTTTCTCCCCCTGCAACTCCACCCCAACTCTTTGCTCCCTTTTCTTCCTGAAATGTGTAGAAGAACACTTGGAGGAAATGCATTCCAAGAAGGCGCTTCCTTCCATTCTAGGAATGGGGAGGGGAGAATAAGCAAAAACATTTCCTTCCCTTCTCACAGGCCTCTGTGGAGGGTGAGGGGTGGAATAGAGAGGCATGAAATGGTCCTTCAGAAGGAGGTGACAGCAAGAAAGATTAGATAGAGAAGAACTGAAGGAGGAAGATGTGAGAATGCCATCTTTGAGTTGTTTCCCTTTTCCCCAATCTGAACTTTCCCGAGTTTGCACATTTTTGCCTGTACAGTATTTGGTAAAAAATAAAGTACTTTTTAAAAAGATGACTGGGGGAAAAGTGAAGTCAACAGATTTCTCCTGTCCATCCCGGTCTGACTCCGCTGACATCTATCATTTTGATGCTGTTAATGCTTTACTCAGCTGAACCTCCCTCCCCATAATTTCTTTACTTGCTCCTTTCCCTGGTTGCATCCCGCCTGTATTGAATTATGCTAATCCCATCCAGAACATGTCAGCAAATGTGGTGGAGTCTGTACTAAATCCAGACCAAACTATGACTAGCCCCCAACAGGCCAGTTTTGTGTTCCTCCGGGGCCCCAGTTTTGCAAAATGTATCTGTTTTGAAAGGTTCCCATGTGCTTTCTAGGAGCTTAGGAAGCCTCTCAAATATGCTCCTGTGTCTCTAGAGGGCATTTCGGGGCACTGGATATTTTTTTGCAGGATGAAGAGCAATGGAGAATTTGACCATCCAAGATCTCCTAGAAGTCTAATGCAGCCTCTTAGCCTTCCACAGTTGCCCACTCTTCTCCTACCTGATAGTCTCCCTTTAAGTGCTGAGCAGGTCTGACCTTGCTTACTTTCCAAAACCTAGTTGTGCTCAAGATGGACTTGGTATTCCCTGTTGCCTGGCTTGACTTCTGTAGCATCTGGGGCAAGGCTGGGGGACTGGCACAGAACCCTCCGCCCGGCCTGCTGGGTTCTCCATAATTATTGCCAATCCAGGCCTGGGTTATGTGTTCCCCCCACACCTCTGCCGCCACCACTCCATTTGCTGAGCCTACAAAATGCCTGGCATTCTCCTGCTTTCTTCCAGCAATGGCCATGTTGCTGGTGACGCTGAGTGCGCAGAGGGAGGAGGGGAGACCTGAACAAGATGCTTATTGTCTTGCTTTCTGAGTGGGAGCAGATCTCTCTCCACAGCTTTATAACCAGAGGTTAGTTGGATGAGGAGCAGAAAAGGCCTTCATTCCGGAAATGTCACCTGCTGGCACATGCAGGTCTCAGAATGTCTTCTGACTGCATCCCTCCTTCCTTCAGGTTCAGGTGCCTTTCCAAAAGTGTGAGAGGGGAGTCCTTGCTATATGCCACAGTGCCACTGGGCTAGGGTTGCCAGATCTCAAAGCCTGGCCCCTAGTCTCCAATTTTCATGCATCTTCTCCAGGCAGGAGATGAGGGTGCAAATTCTTCAGTTTTGGTGTAATCCATTCAAGCCAAGAGGAAAGGATTGCATGTACATTTCCAGAGCAGCAGCTTGCTACAATGGCCAATTCTTCATTGATCTTTTCCCACCTGCAACTTGCACAGACTCTCTGAAAAGTGAATCTTTGTATTTGCACGGCTTTAACTGTCATGGTGCCATGCTATGGAATCCTGGGATTTGTAGTTTGTTGTGGAACCAGAGCGTTCTGACAGGAAAGACTAAATAACACAACTACCAGAATTCCATAGCATTGAACCATGGCAGTTAAAGTGGTGTCAAACTGCATTATTTCTGCTGTGTAGATTCAGCCAGTGCAGTGTGATAAGGACCTAAGCCTGCTGCCTGCCAGATCAGGGAATGCATATTGCTCCCTGCCACACACTGTAGTCCAAAACACACTGCAGAAATAATCCGGTTTGAGACCACTTTAACTGCCTTGGCCCAGTGCTAGGGAATCCTGAGAAATGTAGTTTATTGTGGCACCAGAACTCTCCGACAGAGAAGGCTAAATGTCTCACAAAACTACAATTCTCAGAATTTTGTAGCATTGAGCCAGGGCTGTTAAAGTGGTCTCAGAGTGGATTATTTCTGCAGTGTGTTTTGGACCTGTGTTTATTCCATCCATTGTAATTCCCATCCTTGAGCAGAATTCCAGTCCCACTTGATCTAGAAGCACATGGATTATGTTTCTAGGAATCAATCCATTCTGACCCTATTTAAGACTAAGGCAAAGATGCTGTGGCAAGCCTGTCTGCTTTAAGCTGGGATCTCTTGAAAGAGATCCAGGAGGTGTTAGCCTTTCCCCAAGACTGCCTTTGCTTCTCCGTGGCAGCCAGGGAAGGATGGTGCCCGTAGGGCTCTCTGAGGAGGTGTTTTAGGAACCGTTCCCAGAATTCCGGCAATGCCTGTGAGGGCTTGGCCAAGACGCAGCACCCCTTTGTCTCCCCGGGCCTGGGAATGTGCGGCATTGAGCCCTGACCTTTTGGGGAATGGTGTAGCGTGGGTCCCCGGAGCCCGGGCGTGGGAATGAAATGCCACCCATCAGCCAGAGCCATGGGATTCCACCAGCAAAGGGAGGGACCAAAGAGGGAGATCTCCTTGGTGCTTGAGCAAGGAAGGAGAGAAAGAAAGAAAGAAAGAAAGAAAGAACTGAGGAACAAACGAATGAACAATCAGCATTGAATGGTTAGGCAAAGAGAGAAGAGAAGGGGCTCTTCTTAAAGAGTCCTGGGGTAAGAATACTGTTGAGAAGAGGCGGATGGTGTTACCTGCCACAGTCACTTGGCATTATCCAGGTCCTCTTTCTATACCACAGGAAAGGCTGGAAGGGAACAGAGAGATGAGCCTTGCTTCCCTATAGGACTTCCCACCCCCATGATCCCTCCTCTCTCCTATGTGAACCTTCACAGGCATTAAAAGGTTCATCTTCAGTCTCCTTGGACTCCTATCTGCATTAATCCCACCTCCTAATGGCCATTGAGATCCTGAGTTGAAGGCTTTCATGTTTTAATCTAGCTCTTCTTTGTCCTTCTGTGGTTTCATGCCATCTCTAACAGCAGTGGTTCCCAAATTTTGGTGCTCCAGATGTTTTGGGCTTCAGCTCTCAGAATTTCCTGAGAGTGTTGACCAGTCTGGCTGGGGCTTGATGTCCAAAACACCTGGGGGACCAAAGTTTGGGAATCATTGTTTACAGTACTGTATATTAGTGTTACATTTCTCTTTAAAAAAATCTCTTGGGCATTCTGGGAGGATATCAGTTGAATGGAGTAAACCTTTCTGCAAGAACTAAAATAATAGTAAAATCAAACCTGTTAAATCTAGGCCAGCCTGAGGAGTCACATAACCAACCTGTCCTTTCCCCTTGCCAAAGCTTGCTGTCTTCTTTCTTTCTTTCTTTCTTTCTTTCTTTCCTTCTTTCCTTCCTTCCTTTCTTCCTTGCTTAATTGTCCCGATGCACCCTTCCCAGTTCTATTCACCTCTACTGAAATGCAGGTACCTCCAGGAGGTGGAAGGCAAAGGAATAATAGTGCCAGAGGATTCGGAAGAGGTTACAGAAGCTGAAATACTAATGATCTTTCCTCCTTCCTGCAGTTGCAGAGGGCCGCCCACCAGAAAGCCATGCATTCAGAAATAGACAGCAGTCAAGAGTAAGTACCCCACCAAACACCACCAGTTTCTGTTTCAGCCCCTGCACTGGGCTGTGCTCCCCTTTTCTTTGGACTGTCTGAAGCAAAGAGCTAAACTACAGCAGAGGTGGGGTGGAGGCTGCAAACTCATAAATACCATACATTGTAACACATTACAAAAGAAAAAATCACAATTACATTAATACATTGTCTGCTTGGCCATGGAAAATCACTGGGTGACCTTGAGCAAGTCACACAATCTCAGCCCCAGGTGAAGGCAATGACAACCTTCCTCTGAACTTGCCAAGCAAACCCCATGATAGATTCACCTTAGGATTGCCATAGGTTGGAGATGACTTGAAGGCACACAACAACAACAAGACAAGGAGTTTACTGCCTCAGTGCAAAGGAGAGGCAGAAGCGGTGTAATTGCACCAATGCAGTAAAACAGCCATGGGGTTATGATGGTTGCTCAGGGGCTGGGAGAGGTAACTCTCTGGTGGGGGAACAGTTTTCTCTGCTGTTGTTCCCCCCCCCCCCAACCCCTTACACTGGCATAACAAACCATTATGTTGGCATAACAAACCATTACACTGGTGTAATGCACCGACAGGATACCTGCCAGAATCTCAAGACTCTCAAAATTCTCAACAAGGTTGTATTGCGTATGAATGGCCCAGTGTGTTTCATCCAAGAGCCATTCGCATGGCTTTCTACAGGAAATGTTAAAGAGAGATTTGCTCTTGGTTCCCTGGATAGGAACTTGCAGGCAGGAGGTTCCTGAGATGTTTTGCAGACTGGCTTCTCACTGTCTCCTTGTTTCCTGTCCTCCAGCTAACAGAGT
The DNA here is from genome assembly GCF_019175285.1 of Sceloporus undulatus. Lineage (NCBI taxonomy): Eukaryota > Metazoa > Chordata > Lepidosauria > Squamata > Phrynosomatidae > Sceloporus > Sceloporus undulatus. The sequence continues at coordinate 20,667,402 of NC_056530.1, forward strand.
CGAAAGGGAATGAGCAGCCTGTCCTGCTCCAGACTCTTGCAAGTCCCCATCCACACCTGTCCCCAGAGGAAGCTGCTGATCCAGAAAGAGTTGTAGGTTTGGAGATGGACTGGGGCAATGGGGTTGTTTGTCTGGATGATCTGGGGGAAGAGAGGTTAGGAGAGGAGGAAGATCAGGCTATCCATGGGTGTGAGTTAGAATGGCTGTACAGTGGACCCTCCACAGTCACCAGGATTAGGGACACAGGACTGCTGGGGTTTGGTTCCAGGCTAGCAAAATCCATGGATGTTCAAGTTCCATTAAAAACAATGGATAGTAATGTGGTGTCCTTTATATTACATGACAAATATCAAGGTTTGGAATATATATATATATATATATATATATATATATATATATATTCATGCCATCGATGCTTGAATCTGTGGCTAAAGAATGTGAGGATACTGAGGGCCAGCTGTAATTCATGGGTCCCAGTTCTGGAAAAAGAACAGGATACAGATAAATATAATAAATAATGATTAGATGGGCAGAGACATTTGGGGTATTGGGGCTGTTTCCTTTTTGACTTTTTACTGTGAGTGGATAATAGCTGATGGCTTCATTGCTGGTGTTGCAGTGAATCTACTATGGGCTTTAGTTTGAACACCAAAAGAGCCAAGTGTATTTACAGGCTGAGAGTTCTAGGACAGAAGCTGTGATGGTTAAACTGGAGCCAAAGTGGCCTGACTGTGTTGTGCAGCAGGCAAGGAGCCATTCACCACTCTCACTCTTCTTCCAGGCCCAAAAGGAGAAGCTCCATGAGGAGTTGAAGCGAGTGCTTCAGAGGAAAGGCGAGAGCCTGCGAAGCACCGAAAACACTGTAGGCGACAAGGAGGAAGAGCAGCCGTTGCCTCCACCTCTGAGTTTATCAAGTGAGATGGAGGCCAAAGTCAGTGCCATGGAGGTGAGTAGGGTTGTCCCCCTGAGATTTCTGAGCCAAAACCGAGACCTAGGGGTGGTCATAAGCATTATGCATTAAGTACCAGCCACTGTGGCTCACAGCTTGTCGTTCAAACCTGCACACCATTTCCCTTTTAGGAAATGAAGACAGAAACCTTAACAAAAGGGGCTGTTTCCAGATCATGCTGAAATGCATGTATAAAAGTACTTTAAAAATCTCAAGGTGTGAAATACTTTAGGGAAGTGAACCATTTTGTGACAGAATCTCATTGATCTGAGAAGCCCTTCCTCACCAGGATGAGAACATTTTTGAGTCATCTTCACGTTGCTAGTATTAAGTCTACCATGAAATTAGGTTCTATTTCTCTGGATAGCTGGCAGACAAGAGTTCAACCACTGAGCCATTCAAAGGGTCAGCGGCAGAACAGTGTGCAGTTGGATCTAGTTCCCTTCCCAGTCATGGTTGCTCAAGGCAGCAGCACTACAACTGTGCACCGGGTAGAGCTTCCTTTCCAAACTTTCTTTTACCTCCTTCCCTGCAGAAAACCATTGAGACCTCTGAACTGCTGGAGGTCATTGTGGAGACAGAAGCAGAAGCTGGGGTCAGTGGGATGAGTGTGGCCGGAGGAGGGAAGGAAGGCCTTTTCGTCAAAGATGTGCTGAAAGACTCGCCAGCAGCAAGAGCACTGAGCCTCAGGGAAGGTGAGCAGCCTCCAAAAAGCCAACTGGGAATGAAGATCGATTGTGGGGCAAGGTGGGGAGACCTAGGCCTGAAGAACAGGGATCCTTACTCAGCTCCATCACAGGCATCTTGGCCACATTAAGCAAAGTCACATCCCAAACACACAAATCAATCCATCACCCAGTCAATAAATACTGCCCATTTGTCTCCTGTGGGAAAGCCCTTGCAAGCTTTCTTTCACTGCTTGGAGAGCCTTGTTTGGTGGATCCCAGTGTCAGTGTCCGCTCTGGCTTTTAGTCTGAACTTTAAAGGCACTTTCCAAGGTGCTCAACTCTATTCCCCAAATTCCTTTGGATACCTCCTTTAAGGTTCAGACTAAATTCCAGAGCAGATTTAACAACCTTTTCTCTGTCATGGGAGCCACCAGCCTCTGCTTTATAGAGTGGTGTCCCAAGTCCTTCTGATGGCCAGTGACCTTAACCCAGCGGTTGTGGATGCTCATAGGGGCTAGTGAGGTTACAAAATGAGAAGCCAAGAAGAGGTCTTCCTGTAAGATCTCAGGTCTCTGCAAGATTTCCAAACTCACAGGAACCCCAAAACTCATGCAAATTTCCAGTTCAGACATCACAAAATGGGAGCATTACTCTGCTACTTGGTGTCAGCCCAGCCAATGGAGAGGACAAACAGTGGTGATATGTAAGGCCTGATTGCCACATACTTACCAAATGCCAAAATGTTAGCCTAGCCAACTCTTGAAATACAAGAATTGGGACATCCAGTATCAGCCTGATATGGGACCAGACTTTAGGACCACAAATTTGGAATGTCCCTACAAAATGAGATGCTTGGGAATCTTACTTGTACCTGGCCCAGCTAGTTGGGAGAGATGTTGGGAAGTTGGTGGGCACTGCCCTGTCTGCCTCAGCAGTAGGACCAACCCTGTCATAACACCTTCCTCTATGCAGGTGACCAGCTCCTGAGCGCCAGAGTGTATTTTGACAACATAAAGTATGAAGATGCCTTGCAGATCCTCAAGTGTGCTGAGCCATACAAGATTTCCTTCTGCCTGAAACGGACAGTGCCCAGTGCAGATGTCTCCCGCAAGCCTGGAACCTCCACCTTTGAAGTGAGAGGCCCCAAAGCCAAGATGGCCAAGCTGGTAAGTGGTACTGAAATCGTTGCCAGGCCTTTGAGCTGAGCTGGCTGACCATAGTTCCCTCTTTTCCAGGGAGAAGAGTCCCTTTGGGTGGGAGGATATGGAGCTCAGAATGTCCATCTGAAGTCTCCTTGATCCATTGCGAGTGGTAGCAGCCGATGGGGACAGGATGCAGGAGTGGTATTAGAGAGATTTAAATGCAGAGTGTAAGAAATATTGGAGCAAGGTGGAGTTATAGATAGAGTTTCTCCATGCAGAGAGGACCAGATTCAGAGGGAAAACAAGAGGAGGTAGCCAGCCTCTACATGCCCTCTTCAAGTACAGCTGCAAAGAAGCTTTACACTAAGCAGGCATATACAATGATTTCCTTAAAGTGGGCCTTTGATATCCATTGAAGTTTGGTTCCAGGATTCTCCATAGGTACCAAAATCCCTGGATGCTCAAGCCCCATTGTATGCAGTGGCATAGTAAAATAGTGTCCCTTATATAAAAATGGCAAAATCAAGGTTTGATTTTTGGATCATGATGATGGGAATATTTTCAAGTCATGGATGTGGAATCTGTGGATACAGAATCCATAGACACAGAGGTCCGATTGTATATGCATACAAACATAAGTTTGTGTCCCCCTCTTCTTGTTGCTGTGTGCCTTCAAGTCACTTCCAACTTATGGCAATCCTAAGAGAAACCTATCATGCTTTTGTGTTTTTTTTTATGTGTGTGTGTGTTTTTGCAAGATTTGTTTAGAGATGGTTTGCCATTGCTTCCCTCTGAGGCTGAATGGACCACTCAGTGGGTTTCCATGGCCAAGTGGGGATTCGAACCTTAGTCTACAACGCTGAAACCACTATGCCACAGTAACTATTTAGGGTTAGTTACTGATTACAAATGCATGAAGTTAAAATATTGCTGGTATTTCTTGGTCTTGACCTATTTGCCTCCTCCTCAGCACTGGGATACAGTCCCAAGAACCATTTTGAATTTGAATGTGGTCCTCCTGCTAATGAAATTCTTCACCCTTGCTGTAAATCAGGGGTAGACAACATTGGACTATTTTTCACCCCCATGTCCCCTCCCAAGTGGTCTGCACCAGTGCTTCCAATGGGACTGAAAGTGATGTGACATCACTTCCACTTGAAGATGGAGCAGATGGATTTTTTTTTTAAGCTGGGGTCTGGGTTTTTTTGGAGGGCTTCAGGGCTGCACGCAGCCTGCAGCATTTTGTCCATTCCTGCTATAAACATGATGGTGTTATTGCAAAGTTGGAAGTGCACACAGTACATATGATGTTCCCTTTTGCTGAACCAGCTCAGGAAATTGAAGTCTTTTGTTGCGGAGGGTTTTTCCCCCTTTCTGATGAAGACTCCTATAAAATATTGAGATTTGAATACTGCTGCATGAGCTGAAGTTGGTCCAGCAAAAGAATCCATTTTCTCTCAGGGTGTGTATTCTCTATGAGATGAGACAGAGTTTCCTCCAGGAAGGACATTCCTGTTTCATGGTATCTCTCCCTGGCTGGACAACTCACACAACTCTTTGGTCCTTTCCACAGAACATCCAAAGCCTATCGTCTCTGAAAAAGAAAAAGAAGAAAAAAATAGCAAAAGGCCTGGCAAAGGAACCACAAGAGGCAATAAACCTTCATGACAGTGGGGACCTGGCAGGTGGAAAACTGGAGATTGCACCAGTTGACGTGGAGTTCTCTCTGCCCAAATTCTCCAAGCTACGCAAGGCCAAGAGTGTTGGCGAGGTGGCAGTCACTGAACCGAGCCCAGACCATTCTCCCCGGCTGTCTTCTCTAGAGACCAAACGGCGAAAACTGAAATTCCCTAGGTTGAAGGTGAAGGAAGCAGCAGCGGCAGCGGCAGCAGATATGGCAAGAGTTGAAGGTCCTGAGACTCGTCTGGAAGTGAGCCTGCCCAAGGCTGCCATCGGGGTAAAAGCAGCCACCAAAAAAGAAGGCAAGGGGAAGGTATCCAGGTTCACAGTCCCTTTCACCAAGGCCAAGAAGGCCAAAGAAGAGGCAGGGGGCAAAGTGGAAGCTGGATTCCAGGCCCCTCAAGTAGAACTTGACCTCCCCCTGCCTAAAGCTGGGCCCGGTGGGGAGTCACCCAAAGCTGGTTTTAAAGGGGAAGGTTTCAAGATCCAAGCACCTCAGATTGGGTTGCCCAAACTGGAGGCAAAGCTGCCCAAAGTGAGTACTGGAGGGATGGAGGTGCCAGAAGGTGATCTCCAGATAGGGCTAAAGCTCCCCACAGCAGAAGTGGCAGCACCCAAAGTAGATGTAGACCTCAGCTTTCCCAGACTGGAGGGAACGCCTCCCTCAGAAGTTGTCCCCAAAGAGGAAAGCTTCCGAATCAAAGTCCCCAAGTTTGGGGTCTCTACAGAGGAGATCAAGCTGAAGGTGCCTTCAGGCAAAGTCCCGGCCCTGGAAATCGCCTTGGAAAAAGACAAAGTAAAATCCAAAGAGTTAGAGGAAAAGCTGAAGGCAGGGATGACAGTGCCATCTCTGGATGTGGAGGCTCCTTCTGTGGACCTAGAGCTCCCCCTGCCCAAGGGGAAGGCTGAAGCAGAGGTTCCCAAGCTGAGAGCGGAAGTCCCAGAGGTCTCTGTCAAGCTCCCTTCAATCAGCCTAGGCAAGCTGGTCTCCAAAGCTCAAGAAGAAGGGGAAAGCAAATTGCCCCAGGTAGAACTTGGTGTTGGGAAGCCAGAGAGCCCCAAAATAAAATCCAAAGGCCCCAAGATCCAAATTCCTGGGTTTGGAATTTCCCTGGCAGAACGCAAGTCAGAGAGCAAAGAAGCAGAGAGTAAGGTGACATTTTCGGGGCTGAAGATGCCCTCCCTTGACATCTCTGCCCCCAAAGTCAGTGATGTGCAACTTCCTAAGGCCACAGGAGAACTGACTGACCCCTTTGAGCGGGCAAAGTTGGAGCAGGCTGCTGAAGGGCCTGGATTCAGGTTCCAGATGCCCCAAGTGTCACTCCCGAAATTTGACCTACCTGCCAAGGCACCACCCACTCCCCCCCTCCAAATTCACACCAAATCCCCTAAGCCAGTAGGTGACGTGAGCATGAAGGTCAGTGTCCCAAAAGTGGATCTCACCTTGCCAGCAGTGACATTACCTGACATGCAGCTCCCCAAATCACCATGTCAAAAGCCAGAATTGGACATGTCAGTGGAGAAGCCCAAAGTAGAAGTAGCTGTCCCCTCGGCACGGCTGAGCTTCCCTTCTGGAACTGTGCCAGCACTGGATATTGACTTGCCCAAAGTTGAGGTTGGACTGGATTTGCCAAAGGTTGAAAGAGAACTTACTGTCTCTGAGCTGCTGCCAGCCAGGGACCACGAGATCAAGCTGAAGTTGCCCACCTTTGAGACTGTGACCAAAGACCTGGATGTGGAGCTCAGTGTCCCCACATGCCGACCTGATCAGCCTGAGCTGGAGCCAAGCATGAGAACTTTTGAGGGGCCGGATGTCAGCGGGATGGTAGCCAAAATTCCTAAGGTGGATCTTGCTTTGGGGAAGGAGCTGCCAGAAGCTGAAGGGACACGAGGCCTGGAGATTGGCTTGGGAATGAAAGGCAAACCATTGCCAAAGATCAGCCTAGAACGAGAGGGCTTGGCTTTGGGTGCCAAAATGAAGCTGCCATCTGTAGAGATTCCTGCTGTCACTGTCCCAGATGTGACCATTGAGAGCAGCAAAGTCCTTGAGGCTGAAGCAAAGCAGAAGTCCCCAAGATTTGCTTTCCCTAAGTTTAGCATTTCTGGACCCAAGGTTCGAAAAGCCAGTCCAGAGGCATCAGCTGCTGAGGTGGAGTTCCCAGAAGCTGCTGACAAAGGCTCAAAGTTGAAGATGCCAAAGTTTGGGATTTCTTTCCCCAAATCCAAATGGGGAACAGAGATGGAAGGCCCCAAATTATCTCTCACCATTGAAGGGAAAGCTCCTGAGAGGTCTGGTGTTGTCTCTGAGCCTCATGTGGGTCTGGATTCTGAAAGTAGGATGAAGTTGCCCACCATGGATGTTGAGGTGCCTAGTGTGGCAGTGGATATTAGTCTTCCCAAAGGGAAGGCAGAAGACCGGTCTGGTGAAGAGGCTGAAGGACCTTCTCCTGAGGTTGGCATAGACCTCCCAGATGTCAAGTTGAAAGTGCCCAAGTTATCATTGCCCAAATTTGAGGGCAAAGGCAAGGAAGGGGAGTTGGAGCTCAAAAGCCATGAGGTAAAGACACCAGAGAAAGAGGCCAAAGCCAAAGTATCCAAGTTCAAGATGCCATCTTTTAGCATGATGCGCAGAGATGTGGAAATATCAGGCCTAGAAGCAGAAGCAAAGATCAAGAAAGGTTCTGGAAGTCCCAAGGAAAAGGGTCCATCTGTGAAGATGCCCTCTGTGAAGATGCCAACGTTGCAACTGTCCTCTCCTAAGCTGGAAACTGACAAAGGGAAGCTGCAGCTCCAGGCTCCAGAACTGGAAGTGAAAGTCCCCCAGGTTGAACTAACCAGGATCAGCAGCAAAGAAGTCAAAGCAGAGGCAGGGCTGCTTGTAGGGTCAGAGAGTCCCAGCTTCAGGGTGAAGGTGCCATCCCTGGAGATTGCTATGCCAAGCCCTAGAGCTGAAGGGGAGCTAGAGAAGCCAGTGGTGGATGTCTCAGAGGCTGACATCAGAGGCTACGAGGGAGAGCTCAAGATCCCCAGTATGCCTTCTATTGGCATTTCTGCCCCCAAAGTAGATCTGGACATTAGTCTACCAACAGCTGGCACAGAGGAGTCCATCCCTCATGGCACTACCAGTGCAGATGCCAAAATCAAGTTGCCCAAGGTAGAGCTTCCCAAGTTTGGTAGGGATGAGGATGGTGGGCTGGTGGAAGCAGGAGTACAACTTCTGGGACACAGGCTCAGCTATGGTCGGGAAGGAGAGAAAGAGGTGGAAGGAGTGGTGGAAGACTCTATTCTGGGTTCCAAGGTACGGGTGCCCAAGGTGGACATCTCTTTGCCCAAAGCCCGACTTTCAGATGCGGAGCTGCCCCTAACTGAGGGAGAGGGGATGGCTGAAGGAACAGAAGGAAAATTCAGGATGCCTTCTGTTGGGCTGCCGAAGTTCTCCACCCCTAAAATGAAGGCTCCAGAGGTAGAGCTTGACATGAGTTTGGAAGCAACAGGAAAGATGCCCAAGGTCAAAATGAGTGGTCCTGTCATCAAGCTGCCCAGATTTGGGGGCTCCAGCTCAGATGGTGAAGGGGAAGCTGAGGTGGATTTGCCCAGGGTCCCACAACTTGAGCTAAAAGCTCCCAAACTCCGAGGGAGCACCGAGATGCTGAGCTTGGAAACTGGAACAAAAGAAGCCAAGATCAAGATGCCCTCTCTCCCCATTGGGTTTGGCCTAGGCAAGGCAGAAGCAGAGGCTGGCCTGGGAGCTGATGACAACAAGTTCAAGTTGAAACTCCCATCCTTAAGCATCTCCAAGACAGGGACTGAGTCAAGCACAGATACCCAGCCCCTCTGCCCTCCTGCTGAAGGAGCAGACTTCTCTTTCAAAATGCCCCATATTGCTGTACCAGATGTGGGGTTCTCTGTAGACTCTGAAGGGAAGAAGGAAGTGAAGGGAGAATCAGGGAAACTAGCAGGTATGGCAGACCTGGAAGTAGATGTGGGAGGGTTTGAAGGCAGGCTGAAGATGCCCAAGATCAAGAAGCCATCATTTGGGTCACCAGGTCCCAAGGATGCTGCTGCCGCTTCGCCTCCAAAACATCGACGGGGCTCAGGAGGGGAAGACCTAGAGGGCAGGAAAGCAGCCTTCAAGGTGCCCGGCTTGGAGATTTCAGCCCCAAGTATCAAAGCTCACGCTGAATATCAGATCGAGGGGACCCAGCTCAGGCATGGTGGCTCCCAGGAACTGGAAGGGGACAATAAAAGAAGCCACACTGGCAGCGATGGGAGGAAGAGTCCAGTGATCAAAGGAGATGGTGCTGATCCTGATACAGGAAAGAAGTATAAAGTGAAGATCCCCAAGTTTGGACTCTCTTTGCCCAAAGGAGGACTGGAAAGTGGGGAAGGTACCTCAGGGCAGGAGGCAGAGACCAAAGCCAAGAGACCTATGTTTGCCCTGGGAAGGTCCAAGGCAAAGGGGCCTGAGGGCTCCCCTGGCCTTCTTGAGGGAGACGAAGAAGGTGATGGCAAGGGCATGATGGCCAAACTCAAGCTGAGGCCCACTTTTGGATTATCTCTCTCCAAGCCCAAACTGGGGTTGGAGGTTAATGGAGACCTGGAGGAGGCTTCCTCCAAGCTCAAGGTTCCCAAATTGGGCTTCTCCACAGCAGAGGAAGGCACCCAGCTCAATGGGGAACGGTCTGAAGCTTTCCTCCAGAATGGGTCCCAAGAGAGCAAGGGGAAGATGGGCAAAATCCGTCTGCCTCAAGTGGAACTCTCGTCTCCCTCCAAAATGACTGAAACCGATCCAGAGCTGAACCTCAAACTGGTGAGGGCAGAAGAAGCCAAGGAGGACACCCATGGCATTGGCAGCAGCGGAGGCAGCTCTGCCACCTTTGCAGCCTTGAAGGGTTCCAAGTTCAAGTCTCCCAAGATCACCTTCTCAGGCTTCAAGAAACGGAATGGGGAGGCAGCCTCAGGTGCCGTGGTCTCTTCCGCTGCCCGAACAGAGATGGCTTCATTGGAAACAGGCGATGCAGGGGTCAAGGGGGAGAAGTCCCCCAAGTTCAGATTCCCCAAACTGGCGCTGAGCCCCAAATCCCATGGGGCGCTGGAGATCACTTCTGAGCACCCAGAGGACGAAGGGGGGTTGAAAATCAAGCTGCCCTCCGTGGGTTTCTCTGAAGAGCTTGGCTCTGAGGAGCAGGTGGGGACTGTGAGGGTAGTGACCAAAGCAGAGGGAGGGTCAGCGGCTGCAGTGTGAGGGAGAAATGCTGGCACTGGTCTGGCAAAGCCATGCCAATCTCTCTTCTGTATAACCACTAACCACGAGTGAGGGCAGGCTTTGGTAACAGCCAGGAGCGGCAGAAGGAAGAAGAGAGACAAACATTTGGACATGCTTTTGAGGCATGTGTCTCTCCCAGCATACTCCCTTTAACAACTCCACCCTGGAGGCCACTGAAGCTCCATGCCTAGAAATTGGCATGTTTTCTTCTTCTACAGAAAACCAATGTGAAGAAATAGTGGTGCTCCTTTGACTGGTCTATTTTCACAGGACTGCTTCACCCCAGCCTCAAAGCAAAGCCCTGCAGCTGGCCTCCATGTCTCCTGCCCTCCATCTCTGTTGTCCTCTTCATGAGTTTTGGGGCCAAGCCTAGAAGCTTCTATTCCCTTATCTTTGCATTTAGGAAGCTGGTCACTTTCAGAAGAGATGGTCGTATTTTATAAAACTAACTTAAGAATGGGGAGTGTGGTTTTGTGAACAGAGGGAATAGGACATTTAGAGATGAGGGAGCTGTGTTCAACAGCGGACTGTTCTTCCTTAGAAAATGACTTACAGTATCATGAAATTGATGAGGATGCCAAGGGTTATCTAATCTGACCCCTTGCCAGTAGAGGATTCAAAATAAGCAAGATCTTGCAGTGGAGATAAACCAGAAAATCAGGGGATGGGAAGTTCTGGGACGCAACATTTAGAGTCTTATTTGGGTGCCAGAAGCCACTTCAAGAGAGTTTTGAACAAAGGCAATGTTCCTAACAGACTGGGAAATACTGTCTCCTATTAAGTCCTATCCTTGGTCCTCCATTTCAACCAAGAGGTGCCTGTGCGGTTATTGCTGCACCTTGTTTTTAAGGGTGTCCTTTGGAACTGCCAACGGACCCCAAAGGGCAATGAGATTACAAGGCAGAGAGCTGCTTTTCTGTGTAGGATACAGGGCAATATCTTGGTCCTGAAAGTTTCTCATTTCCAACCCAACCCTTTACACACCCCTTTCTCCCTCCCTAAAGAAAGTCTTTCCCTAACCCTCTCACCCCTCTTAATCTTTCCTTAACAGAGTGATGAAACCCACAGATCATAGTTAGGCGTTCTGCACCCATGTTTCCTCCTCATCTATGGATATCCCAGTAAAACCTGGAGGGGGCTCCTGTGCCTTTATGACTGTGCAAGAGAGGGAAGTTCAGGAGATGCTGCTTGTCACAGCAACCAGGTCACAAGCAACATCTCTGAAATGCTCTCTTCGGCACAACTATCTAAGACACAAGAGTGCTTTCCAGTTCTCAATCTGGCAACGCTAGGTAGGGAGGAGAGTAGCATAGACCACATAATAATGGAGTTGTTAAGTAAAAAAGGAGACACATAGGAAGGTTGGAGAAAACTCAGATAAATTTCCTTAGGGAGGGAGAGAGGGATATGGATGGAGGGTTGGGATGGAGATCAGAGACTTCAAGACTTTATCCCTGCCAACCAACCTTCTCTGTTGCCTTCAAGAGGGTGATTTTCACCCATAGCCCCCCAAGTGTACTTGAATTAGAAAAGTTTGATGGCCTCTCCTTTTTACTGCAAAAGGTTACAGCGGGAATCTCCTTTCTCCACAACATACATTAAATGGGTATGCATTTTATTTCAGGTCTATCTTGTAAAATATCTTACTAGTTTGGAGAGCAGGGGCCAGTTTCCCTTCTTTTCAAAGGAAGCGTGTGAGGTGCAGTGATCGCATTTAAGGTGTTTACATTTAGGCAGGTAGGACAGGATCTCCATTCATTCAAGTCTTAGGAAAAAGACAGAAACATTGTCTTGCCACTCTGAGATGTACAGAAATCATTTGTTCTAATTGTTAACTACTTAGGCCTGCAGTGATGGGCTTTCCTCTTATTTGCCGCTGAAATAAAAATTCCAGTAACTGCCTCTTTGCCAGATCATCTGTTTAATTCATTACCTTTAAGAAAGTAAATAAAAATATTACACTGTATCTTGGATACATTGAACTACTGCTGCTTTTTTTTCTATTCTGGGTTTGAATAAAAATTAATATGAGGACTAACTTTGCATTTTTTGGTGTCGTTTTTGCCAGTTGAACTCTCTTGAGAAAGCTTCAGTGACTAAACTGAAGCTGTCTTACTTTGGATGTATCATGAGATGATGGGACTCACTGGAAGAGCCGATACATGCTTGGTAAAGTGACAGGCAGTAGGAAAAGAACGAGACCATATTAGAGGTGGACTGGTTCATTCAAGGAAACCATGGCTCTGCATTTGTGAGACCTAAGCAGGGCTGTTAGTAACAGTGTGCCTTGGTGGTCTCTCATTCATGGAGTCACCATAAGTCATAGAACATAGAATCATAGAGTTGGAAGAGCCCAACCCCTAGCATGCATACACAACACCCCTAAAACATGTCTCACCATTCCAACCTCTGCTTAAAGGCCTCCAAAGATGGCGAATCCACCACCTTCGGATGCAGTCCATTCCACTGTCAAACATTTAAGTGGAATCATTTCTCTTGTAATTTGAATCCATTGGTTCATTTGCTAGTCTCTGGAGCAGCAAAAAGGAAGCTTGTTCCATCTTCCCCATAACATCCTTTCAGATATTCAGACGCCAAAGCTGACTTGACAGCAAATAACAACCACACTGACAATGGAGGTGGACTTATACACAGGATTTACTTATACACAGGTATAACACAAAATGCATACCTATTCTGCTTAAATGCATGGAGCCAGAGTTCTTTTGATATAGTCTATACTAGGGGCAAGGCATTTATGAACCAGCCAGATAACTGCTGGGTGTAATGACTTGCTAATGTTGATGTGAAATTTGCACACTTACACATCTTTATCACTTCCCTTTGGTCATCCAGTTCCCAAATGCCATGTTTAAGGAAGAAGTAGGAACTTTGTTTGCATCTCTTACCAGCCCAAACCAGTACAGTGGTCTTGATGTCAAACACCACCACCCCAAATATTTCTTGCTGAAGGAAAAGGCCCCCAGGAAGCCATAACAATTAATTGACATCTAAGATGTTGGAAGCTATCTGTCCTGGACACTGTCAGAAGCCTCTCTGCAAAGAGGTAAGAGAGCTGAAGGGCATTTGAAGAGGAGCAGGTTGCAGGATGAATTAAAAGGGGAGATATGCCGGTATGCATCCTGATAAGACAATGGAGACTTTAAATGTCGATATTCTGCATGGAACTCTATCTTTGCACTTTTATCTGCAAGTTTGCCATTTCAAAAGAAAATATACAGTATTGCATGAGCGTCTAGAAATTAGCATTTTACCTTAGAAGAATTGTTCGCCCCAAGCCTGACTTTACAGTGTGAAGCCTGACTTTACTTCACTTCCATATCTGCCAACTTTCAGCTTCACCTTCCTTTCATCACTCTTAAAAAATTGAATGTATGTCCACTACACATGAGCAAAGATAACATCTGGCCTTGGGTGGAGGCCTGTCTTCTGTCTTGTCTCTCCATGCCTACCCCAGATATGATGACAAAATGTCCACCCTTTTCAAACAATCTAACCAGAGGAAGTCAACTGGGCCAACAATTCACTTGCAAAGCAAGGATTGAGGGCTACCCCATCAACATGCTCTGTTGTTGCTATGCACCTTCACGTTGTTTCTGACTTATGGTGACCCTAAGAAAAATCTATCACAGGATTTTCTTGGCAAGATTTGATCAGGGGAGGTTTTCAATTGCCTCCATCTAATGTGGAGAGTATGATATGCCCAAGGTCACCCAGTGAGTTTTCTATGGCCAAACAGGGATTTCTACCCTAGTCTCCCAAATTCCTAGTCCAGTACTCAAACCACTATATCACACCAGCTCTCTATCCTCTCTACTCTACTGAACATCAGACCAAGGCTACAGATGCAGAACTCTTCATCTACTCAAGGTCTATTATGAACATGGAGTGAGGGATGTAGAGAAAAGATGAACTCTCATGTGCCAAATGCCCACCTTCATTTGAAAAAACAAAAGCTTTGAGTAGAGTTCTCTCTTGCCCTATCCATGGGGACTGCAAAGCTCCTGAAAGTGAGTCCTGATGCCCAGAAATGCCCAAATTTGTGGAGTATGGCAGAGAATCATTGCATGGTGCTTTGCTTCATGCTTTAGCCCAGCTTCTCATCTCCAAAGGAAAAGTCTGATGATGATCTGAGCAGGTGACTGGCCTCCATAACAGAACCTTATTAACTTGGCAACTTTAGAACTGAGCTGACTGTTGCATCACCCATTGTTCCAGAGAAGGACTGGGGTTCTCTTGGCTCAAAGGCTGCTGAACCTCTCTTTGCAAGAAGCCAGTTTTGCACCTGTGTTTCTGAGTTTGGGCAAGCCCAGAACAATGGTCACAATTGAGTCAGAATCAGACTTCTATGACGTTTTTGAGATCCTGGGGAAGGGGACATTTGGGGAAGTGGTGAAAAGCTGGAAACGGAGCACGGGGGAGATGGTGGCGATCAAGATCCTGAAGAATGACTCCTACCGGAGCAGAATCATCAAGAACGAGCTGAAGCTGCTACAAACCATGTCGGAGGTCGACTCAGAGCAGTCTCACATCGTCCAGTTCCATGAGTTTTTCCATGATGAGCTCAAGTTCTACTTGGTCTTTGAGCTGTTGGAACAAAACCTCTTTGACTTCCAGAAAGAGCACAATTTTTCCCCTTTGCCAGTCCGCCACATTCGGACAGTGACCACACAGGTGCTGAGAGCCTTAGCCAAGTTGAAAGAGCTCTCCATAATCCATGCAGACCTGAAGCCTGAGAACATCATGTTGGTTGACCAGGTGAGGTATCCTTTCCGAGTCAAGGTGATTGACTTTGGCTCAGCCAGCATCTTCAACGAGGTGCGTTACGTTAAAGAGCCATACATCCAATCCCGATTCTACCGGGCACCAGAGATATTGTTAGGGCTGCCGTTCTGTGAGAAAGTGGATGTGTGGTCCTTGGGATGCGTCATGGCAGAGCTGCACCTTGGCTGGCCCCTCTACCCTGGGAACAATGAATATGACCAGATAAGATACATCTGTGAGACTCAAGGGATACCCAGGCCCAATCTTCTTAATGCCGCCAGAAAAGCCCACCTCTTTTTCAAAAGAAGCCAGCACCCCGAGGCGGTGAATTCTTGGCAGCTGAAAACCCCAGCAGAATATCTGTCGGACACCAAGGTGAAATCTGTGGAAAGGAGGAAGTATGTGCTGAAGTCCCTGGACCAGATGGAGACAGTGAATGTCCACAAGATGATCTACCCAGACAGTGAGGCCTTGGCTGAATACTTTGACCTCAGGAGCATGGTGGAGCTCATCAAGAGAATGTTGACTTGGGACTCCCATGAGCGCATCACACCTAGCGCAGCCCTGAAGCACCCCTACATTTCCACACAGCCACTCAAGCAGAACTATGACCTCACCCAGTACTACCAGTTGTGCATGAGGAGCCTCCATGATTCACTACCCAACCAGGGAAAGGCTATGGAGGAGGAAACTCAGGTCTACAGTGCCATGGAAGAGGAGCACTTCTACTCTGGCCAGGAGCCTTTCAATGAGGAGAATGCTCATGGCATCCAAAGGACCACCAGCCAAATGGATGATCTTAGCATTGCTGAAGCCAACCGGGAGGTGCCCCTGAAAGTGTGGGGTGAAGGACCAAGTGAGGGGCTCTATGAACCTCTCTCTGGTCACACAGAGGCTGCCTCTGGCCGGCGCAAGCCCCTCCACCAAAACCTCCGTTTGCGCCATGAGCAGCAGGCCCAGCAAGAGCCTATCCTGCCGTATTACAGGAACCGGCATGAGAGTCCCAAGCATCGCAAAGCATCCCACCATGCCAAGTTGGACCCCACATTTGAAAACCTCATCTTGCTGGGACAATACTCACCAGAGGATATCCCAAACTGGGAGAAGGAGAGTAACACCAGCACTGCTTCCATGCCAGAGTCCAAATCAAAGGAGGATCCCAATTACCCCAAAGGTCTGGTGTCCAACACTCAGGTAACAGGGACCAGCTGTTGAATTCCTCTAGCAGAAGGGGATATAAGATGGCTCTTTCACTTAACAAGGGAGTCTCAAAGAAGCCTTCTGATACGGAGGCAGTAGGCCACTTTAGGCAATGGGTCTAGATCTTGCAAAAGTTCCAACAGGGTGCCTTCAGCCTTTACCTTCTGAGAGTGCTTTTTAAAACTGACCTTTACCAGGAGGTGATCCCTGTACAGCATTGATTGATTGATTGACTGATTCATTCATTCAATCAAAACATTGGCAGTGGCCAGTATTGGTGGTAACCAGATCTCTAAAGGAGAGATCCAGGGATTGGACTAGAGATGCTAGGAGGTGTGAAAAGGAGAGGTCCAGGTTTTCCTCCCTTTCTTCCTCTTTTCTCCAATTCATAGATATCAAATGGTGACAAGATTAAATGCTCATTCCCCCCTCTTCGGCAGTTGTTTCCAGGCTTTCCAAATAGTGCATCACTAACTTCAGAGGGGGAAAAACACACGCACAGCAGTAAATGGATTGAGAGGTGTCTTCTTTGCAGCATGCATAGCTTCCAGAAATTTTTATATTGTATCGCACACATACCTCTGTGTCCCCACATTATCCACATGTATATTGATACTTATGGTAACATGCTATTGAAGGAAGCGTCTTCCATGAATGTGCTGATCCATTTCAGAAATCTCCCCACTAGATCTTTGTTAGCTTTGAGATAGTGTGGAATGAATCATAGAATCATAGAAGGGGCCATAAGTGTCATTAGTTCAACTCACTGGTATGTAGGAATACAGAACTAAAGCATTCCTGAAAGATGCCCATCTAACTTCTGTTCAATGATCTCCAAAAAGGAGACTCCATTACTCTCCAAATGCGTGTTCAGTTAAAAAAGAAAGGAGCGGGGGGAGGTGAATGTGGATCCTAGAAAAATAGCAGAAAACTACAATGATCAAAGGCTAAACTGTTGAAGACAGGGGGGAATCACACAGTTCTCCAGATGTTATTGGACTGCAACTCCAAGTATTCCTTGCTGATTAAGGGCTAATGGGAACTGCAGTCCAGCAAGATTTGGAGAACTGCATGAGACCTACCTCAGGTTTAAGAAGTAAAGCAAAGGCAGGCAACTTGTGGCTCTCCAGATGTTTTTAGATTACAGTTGCAAGTCATGTCATCCCCCATCTAATGAGGCTAGGGCTGATGGGAGCTGTAGCCCAAAGACATCTGGAGGGCCATGGTTGCTCATCCCTGCAAAGAACAGTGATGGGTGGCCCACAGCCCTATGCAAGTCCTTTCAATAGTGCCAGCCAGTGTGTTGGTAGGCATGAGAAGAATGGCTAGAAGACAATGTTGGAGAGAAGACAAGACAAGTGGCAAGCATTGACAACAGTTGCTTCCCACCAGCTTACTTTTGGAGCAAGTGACCCAATCATCCCATGCGCTCTTCACTTGCTCCAGACACCCTTTCTTTGTCACTATAGGGGAAGACTTTGGCCCCATACAGACAGGCCAAAATAAAGCTGCTTAAGGCTACTTTGGAGGTATGCTGTTTAAATGATGCATGCGTCCTAAGAGTCCGGAAGCTGCACCAAAGATGTGCTCCAGTCCTTAGGACTGGACTGTGGCTTTGGCATGACTTCCGGACTCTTAGGACGCATGCATCATTTAAACAGCATACCGTCAAAGTGGCCCAAAGCAAATTTATTTTGGCCTGTCTGGATAGGGCCAAAGGTATTGTTTTTGAGTCTGTATCTGATCTATAGCAAATGCTTCATGTTGTCCCATGGCTTGGCCAGCCAAAAGATAAGACTTTGGATGTGGAGAATAACAAGCTTTGTCAAAAGCTCATATGAAAGATACATACGGAGCAAGGTGTATGCATGTGTGTATGGGGTGGAGGGAATCCCATAAAGAAAATTGTTAGGACCAGCATTATAACTATTCAGAAATGACGTGGAGATTAGAATAAATAGGAGATGGTTGAATTTGTGACTGCCACATTATCTCCATTCCTAGGATTCAGAGCAGCTTACAAAAGGAAAGGACCCAAAACCATAATTCACTCCCTCTTTCTCCCCAGCAAAGAGGCCCCACCGAAGCATTTGAACCCGCCGCCACTGCTGCCACGATGCAGCTGTCTGGGCCTGCCACCTGGCTGTCGGAGGAGGACTGGCTGGCCAAGCATGGCTTGGACCGAGGGGCCGCCCCACTCAAGGCCATGCTCCACGCCCCGCGGAACCGCCACCACCAGCTGCAGCCCCCTTACCTCCAACACATCGCCAGTCACCACTGACCCATCTGCGGCGGGGCTCCTTTGCCCAGGCAGGACAAGGGCAGAGGTGCAGCGGAGAAGAGAAAGGAGAGAGACAGAGAGAGAGAAAGAAAGAGGGGGGCACCCCAGTGGGGCCCTGCCCTTGAACAGAGAACCTTTGTAGCCCTGAAATATTTAGACTGTTCCTGGCTGCCCCCAGCTGCTTCCTTCATAATAAAGAAAAAGCCTCCTTGCTAGAATTATTTGTGAGCTGTGCAGAGAAAGCCCCATGGGCACAAGGCTGGATGCGGGGCGGGAGAGATGTGGGGTGCAGAGGGAGAGGGTCAAGGGGGGATATTAAGGGATTTTCCCCAATGAAGGGCAAAAGCTGGTCCATTTGCCCTGCCAGCCGAACCTGGGGCAGATCAGGTGCCAAGTGAACTCCCCCAGCCCATTTGCACCCCTGATCCAATGCTCCCAATTGCTGCTTCATCCATAATAAACTGTTTATCAATTGCAGAAGGCTTTTCATGGCAAATCTTTGGCTAGGGACATGCTGTGCACCCCAAGGCTGGACAAACCCACAACCTCTTATCTCCCCAACTTCTGTCCCTGTGGAGCTCAGCATCTGATAGAATCATAGACCATGGACCATTGAGCCCAATCTCCTACCCAAAGAATCCAGCTAGGGCATCCTCAGCAGGTAACTTTCCATCCTCTTTTTGGAGACATTCAATATTCAAAGATATGGCAAATTAACACCAACAAATTGTGCCAACCCTCAGTCTTCTTTGCCAGGTTGAACTTGTTCGATCCTTCATCATATGTTTTGTTCTCCATATATCATCCCTGTTGCCCTTCTCTAAAACCGCTAATACCCAAAGGCCCAGAACAGACAGGCCAAAATAAAGCTGCTTTGGGTCACTTTGTAGGCATGCTGTTTAAACGACACGCGCATCTTAAGAAGCCAGAAGCTGCACCAAAGCTTAGGACTGAGCATGGCTTTGGTGCAGCTTCTGGCCTCTTAGGACGTGCGCGCCATTTAAACGGCACATTTCCAAAGTGACCCAAAGCAGCTTTATTTCGGCCTGTCTGTTCTGGGCCCATAGATACATTTTATTTAAGAAAGGATCTTGTGACACTTCCAAAAAAAACCCCCAAATCAGGTTGAATATAGGATTTTCCACATACAAAATAGTTGTGAGAACTGTGTAACAGTGACTAGGAAGTTAATGCATATGGTTCGAGGCATTGTACTATAATGATCCGAAGTGTTAATATGAAGTCTAATGTGCCTTGATCTCTCTGCAAAGTGGAGCGAAACTGTCCTTTCAAATGTATGCTTTTGCTTTTTTGATGAAACACTGAATATGGAGTCAACACATTATTATTATTATTATTATTATTATTATTATTATTATTATTATGCTTTATTTATATAGCGCTGTAGAAGCTGGGAATGAATTGTATTACACTGCTATAGAGGCACCAAAGATGAGTTCTGCTGCATTCAAAGAGTATATATGCACAGAAAAAGGCTTCCTACATGCGCCATGTAATGTTTTAGTAAGTTTAGTGAAGTATTCATTTTGGGGTTTTGGGGGGGCTATGTGGCCATGTTCTAGAAGAGTTTATTCCTGATGTTTCGTCAGCATCTGTGGCTGCCACAGATGCTGGCAAAACATCAGGAATAAACTCTTCTAGAACATGGCCACATAGCCTCAAAACCCCACAAAAAAACATGGATGTCAGCCACAAAAGCCTTCGACTTCATATTCATTTTGAGCTGTTGAAGGACTCTGCCACATCCATTTGGCTGGATACCTACACTGTATTTCTAAAAATGCTCAACTATAATGCTAGAAACTTGAGGGCCAAAGAACAAAAATTGAGGGGGAGAAAGAGTCTTATTTGTGGGATGCATAATGCCCTTATTGGCCTGCCCCATTGGTACATTCTGGTGAGTAATGGTTTACTGTGGAACATGATCAAATCAAAAGTAAAACATATATATATAAATGTAAATGTATGCTTCTTGGGCCTGCTCAAAATGGAAGGCATTCGAGAAAAATGGAGAAAGTGACCAAAACAAGGATATATATATATATATATATATATATATGTAAATTTGTGATTCTTGGTCATGCTCAAAATGGAGGACAGTAGAGGAAAATGGAGAACATGACCAAAACAAAGGTGTTTTTATATATATATATATATATATATGTAAATGTATGCTTCTTGGTCATGCTCAAAATGGAGAGCAATTGAGAAAAATGGAAAATGTGACCAAAATTTAGGAATGTAAATGTATGCTTTTTGGTCCTGCTCAAAATGGAGGACATTGAAGAAAAATGGAGGACATGGCCAAATCAAAGGTAAATACATATATAAATGTAAATTCATGCTTCTTAGTCCTGCTCAAAATGGAGGGCATTCTGAAATCCCTCATGGACAGAAGGCTGAAATGGAGATCTAGTCCCTCAGTCTAGGAGCTCGAATGGACTACAACTCCCAGAATCCCTTTCCCAAGAAAGCACAGCCATGTTAGGAGGGAGAGCGAAAGCACCCAAAGTTCCTCTTTTCGTGGCTCCTTTTGTCTCTTCACAGCCTCCTTGGAAAGAACCATTTGCAGAGCCGGGGAGGGGGAACCAGGGAAAGGGGACTCTTTTGAGGGACGAAACAAATGGCAATTTAAACCAACGACGTAGAGAACGAGAAAAAGAAAGAGAGAAAACGAAGGGGTGAAGCAGGGCACTTTCTTTCACATTTTCTCGGAGTTTTTTTTACATTCCCCCTCTTTCTCAGGGAGAGAATGGTACGAACCAAGGCATAGTTTGTTTACCCGCCTAGGAGGTGTGGCCAAGGGAGAGTGGGCGGGGTCACTGCAAAGAAGGCGCGGCCAAGGCAGAGACGGGCCAATGAAAAGGAGGCGAGGCCAAAGTTAAAAAGGCGGGTCCAAGCAAAGGAGGTGGGGCCAATACAGAAGGGGGTGGGGACTCTTCATAAAAGGACTACCAAAGAAGAGACGGCCATTGAAAAGGAGGCGGGGCCAAGACATATGGGCGGGGCCAATGCAAAAAGGCATAACCGAGATAGATGGGCGGGGCCACTCAAAAGTGGGCGGAGCCAGTGGTTCCCAGTCCAACCTGTTCCTTGTTGTTCTTTGGAAGACCTTGAACTCAGCGCTTTGGGTTTGGAAGAAGGCTGGCTCCCTTCGGAAGGGAGGGTCCCTTCGCGCTCCGCAAAGCCAGCCCTGAGCAAGTGCTGGGGAACAAAGGAAGGCGCTCTGCACATGCTCAGAGGCTCACTTGCCCTCCCAACGCCGACAGGATCCGGAGCCGGGCTTCTCGGGCGCCCAGGGTGAGTCTCCGGCGGGGATCAGAGGGAGGAGGGCCAGCCTCAGTCCCGCCGGGGAACAAAAGACTGCGCTGCGATGCCTTTGGCAACATAGCACTTGCCCCTATGGAAGCCATACTCGCCCATAGAGAACCATTGGGGAACACTGGAGGTTTCTAGGTTCCTAGGTTCCCTATGGGCAAGTAATTCCCAATGTTTCCCTATGGGCAAATATTCCCCAATGTTTCCCTATGGGCAAGTATGGTTTCCCTATGGGCAATTAATTAATTCCAATGTTTCCTATGGGCACATATATTCCCCCAATGTTTCCCTATGGGCAAGTATGGTTTCCCTATGGGCAAGTAATTCCCAATGTTTTCCTATGGGGGCAAGTATGTTTCCCTATGGCAAGTAATTCCCAATGTTTCCCTATGGGCAATATTCCCCATGTTTCCCTATGGCAAGTATGGTTTCCCTATGGGCAAGTAATTCCCAATGTTCCCTATGGGCAAGTATGGTTTCCCTATGGGCAAGTAATTCCCCATGTTTCCCTATGGGCAAATATTCCCCATGTTTCCCTATGGGCAATTTCCCCATGTTTCCCTATGGGCAAGTATTGGTTTCCCTATGCAAGTTTCCCAATGTTTCCCTATGGGCAAATATTCCCAATGTTTCCCTATGGGCAGTTATGGTTTCCCTATGGGCAAGTAATTCCCAATGTTTCCCTTGGGCAAAATATTCCCCATGTTTCCTATGGGCAAGTATGGTTTCCCTATGGGCAATAATCCCAATGTTTCCCTATGGGGAAATATTCCCCAATGTTTCCTCTGGGCAAGTATGGTTTCCCTATGGGCAAGTAATTCCCAATGTTTCCCTATAGGCAAGTATTCCCCGCTATTTCCCTATAGACAAATATTCCCAATGTTTCCCTATAGGCACCCTAATATTTCCCTATGGGCAAGTATTCTCCAATGTTCCCCTATGGGCAAGTACTGTCATTTGTTTTATGACTTCCCGTCTTTGGCATTCTCACATGCCAGTGGCATATACATGTCTGTCCCGGCTTCCACTCCACTAAATGCATGTGAGGAAGTAGACTGAAGTCTATGACGGCTCATGCTGCCAACCTCTTACTTCACTGAGTCTCAAAGGTGCCACAAGAGTTCTCTGTAAACTGATTTTACTGACTAACATGGCAATACCTTTGAATTCTACCACTGTTTGGCGGATTTTGGACGATGCAGTACTTTGCCATATGGCTACCCCTGGATATGTTACACTGATAAGGTGAAACACTGATATGTTTGTGTGAAGAAGGGGGTACTAGGGTCTCCCCACACATACGGACCCCATACTGAGCCCAGTTCTCCAGTTAGAGAAGCCAAACGGTTGCATTATTGTTAGTAGGATTGCAGAGATCCCACCTTTTCCCCCAAAACTGAGAGTTGCATCTACACTGTAGAACTAATGCAGTTTCACCCCACTTTAAGTGCTCCAGTGCCATCCTACAGAATCCTGCATTAGTTGTAGAGTGTAGACGCACCCCTAAATTAAGACATCCGCTGAGCCTCACAACCCTTTATGGGTTCCTGGTGAGTTTCCAGGAGAAAGCAGAACAGTTGTAGCCAATGGGCACCAATACGGTACCAGTCCATGGTACATTGGCGGGGGAACAATTACTGGTCCAATACATCAGCTACGAAAGAACCAGTGTGGTGTAATGGTTTGGGTGCTGGACCACTGGGAGAGCAGGGTTTGAATCCCTGCTTAGTCATGAAGACCCATTGGGTAACCTTGGGCAACTTGCCCTCAGAGGAAGACAAAGGCAAACTCCCTCTGATTAAACCTTTCCAAGGAAACCCTGCGATAAGGTCGCCTTAGGTTCGCCATAAGTTGGGAAAGACTTGAAGGCACGCAACAGCAAGAAGCATCAGCCTGAGAAGCACTGCTCCAGAACAGCTGGTCTGCAGGCCATTTGGGCAACCTTCGCCAAAGGCAGGCGTTTGGTTGGGGGGTCCACAACTGCGGCTCTGCTTTGTCTGCAAGGAGGAAGCCTCAGGATCATTGCTTGGCGGCACTGGCAACATTTCCAGGAAGGGCTGTCGGGAGAAAGCCAGTGGTTCGAGGAAAGCATAGTGTGTGAGATGGACCCATAGATTCAATACAGAGCATCTTGCAACACACACAAACAGAGAGAGCATGGCTAGCACCCCAGGAGAAGAACAAGCTGGGAAGGCTGGCATAAGGAGCAGAGATGGACCTTATTTCTCTCTCCTTTGTTGAGCTGGGTGACAGGAAGCCAAGAGATCAGAGCAGAGGTGGATGCTAGGAATTGATGCTAGAGTTTTGAAGGTGGTAGTTGGCCTCTTCTAGGTTGGCAGTGCCAGCTGATCTTGGCTATGAGGAGGAGTCACTGAGCCGGATCCTGACAGCGCTTGCTGGCTTGTGGCTTCTGCCCATCGAAACAAGCTGAGTAAGTCAAGTTGGGTGCGTAGGTTCCTTGCCTGCTTCCTGCTTATTATCTAGATCAGTGGGGTGGAGAGTAGGAGAGCGTGTCTTTTCTACTCCTTTTTGTAACCACAGCAGAAACTGATCTTTGTTTTGTGTTCACTTTGGCACAAGAGAAGGAGAGAGATGGACCCTGGCTGGTCAGGGGCAAAAGAGCTATCCTTTGGAGCTTACAGTACGTTTTTTGGTGTGATGGCATCTCTGCTTAGGAGCAGCCTGCGGGAAAGTAGGTTGGTGCCACCCAGGAATGGCGCATAAATTGGCATTTGCATTCCAAGGAAAGAAAGATCTCACACCTCCCAGGTGCCAGAGGTGCATTTTTAAGGACTTGGCATCAAAGTTTGTGCCAAGTGAGAGATCTGGTGTGCCAGGATCATGTGAGCAGGCTCCCTTGGATTCCCCAGCCTAGCTGTTTTCTTCTCCTGAGCTTGTTTGGGTGAATTCGTTAGTGTAATCTTTAAATAGGGATGTAATTCTAGGCTAATTTCATTCTCCCGGAAGCAAGGAATACTTTAAGTAATTTTCCCCATGGTGAGAAAGGCCTTGAAAACTGTACCATTTCCAAAGACTGTTCACACTTCAGGACTTCTTCTGTGCAAAACTCACAAAACTCTTCTTGATGCAGAAAACAGCATTTTATATAGTACACAAACCAATATTTATGGATAGAAATATTATTTCCTACGGTTGGTTAGATAGATAGATAGATAGATAGATAGATAGATAGATAGATAGATATAGATATTCTTTCCATCTCTCTCTCTAAGTGATGAAAAAGTTCCAGCTGTTGAACTGTTGCTTCACAGAGGTTCCTTGTATGGTTTATCATGTCACTATGACCTGCCTTCCCTAGAAGTATTGCAGTTAAGTAGATAAGAAACAGACCTGCAAAAGGTATTGACAACAAGCCCTTTTTAGAATTGTGTTTGTATGTGTCAGAGAGAGTGTGTATCAGGAAAGTCAAACTGAAACATGAGCGGAAGGAGAAGAATCCGAAAAGGAAGAACTGAAAAGTTGGAACCCCAAAACAAAAATGGAAAGTGTGTAAGGAATGACATAAAGTGGAGTGTATCCATGCACATTCTCTTCCCATTTGCACACCATCCTCTTCATTGGTAGAGTCAGTGGAAGTGATTTTTGCTGTCTGGGCTACTCAGCATGAAGAAGGTGGGAATCCAGAAGCCTGCTGGCTAGTTCAGGAATGGGATCTTGGAAAGTGTTGGGTTTCAAAATCCAAAATTGAAGAAAGGGGAGAGGAAACGTCAAGCATGTGGGTTGGAGTCCTGTGACTAACACTTGTACTGTAATAGAATACGCCTGACTCAGGAAAGGAGGAAGTTTCTTTTAGTAGCTGCTTTAGCATTTTGGAAAAATTGCTTTCCTAGCAACTTCAGGAATCAAAGCAATCCTTTAACAGCAGTCCCCTCCTCCTCATTTGTCCCCTTGCTTGTCCAAGCCACTCTTTGGCCGTCCTTCTTTTGCCACCATGCCTGGACTAGATCTGACTCTCTATTTTTGGCTCCCCTAAAATCACCACAATGTAACTTGCACCCCATCCAAAAGAAAACATATTCACATGGGATTCTGGCCTTTGTGTCTGTGGGAGGAGAGCAGATTGTGGGTTCTGAGCTTGCTCTGCTGCATCATTGCCCAGGTTGCTTCCATAATCAGAATCTGTCAGTTGTTCACCCAGGAATGCCCCATGCGCACGTTCAGCAGTCAGCAGACAATTCTGTCATTTTGTACTTTCTTTGTTAGCCATCTGCTGAACCCACTAGGGATGCTGCTCTCTCTTGAAGCATTGATCACATCACTCTCTGCCTGTCACAGATACCAGTTTTCTCTGCCTGTTGCGTCCCAGCTACCTGGAGAAAATGAAACCTCACGTCACGTACCAGCAGGTAAACTCTCAGTTGCACCAATTCCATGAGTTGAAGTCTAATTTGTAGATGTGCTTTTGGAGCTGGAATGCCACGGCGGGGAGGGGATTCTCTTTGCCCACCACCATAGTGATAACAGACTGTAGACTATCCAAATAGCATTGACAGTAATGATAAATGTGAGACATGGTCCCCATGGAAGGTTTTTTTGCAAGTTCCACTAAAGCAGGGGGGGAAAGTGTAGCCCATGGGCTGCATGTGGACCTAAGCTATTTTGTAGCCCCCAGAACTCTTTCCAAAATACATTGGGGGCATGAAAACCAATTCAGGGTATGGGGGGCTAGGACAGTTCTTTCCAGTCCCTTGGGTGGGCTACTGCAGCCCCCAAATTCCAGCAGTTGCTCCCTTGCCCTGTCATGCACAGTCATGCATGTGCATTCAAGGAAAACCATGTGGGTCATGCCCTGTAAAAATTGTTGGTGGCAGTACCATTTGAATTTTCTTCCCTCATAACCAGTGCATTGCTGGTCTGTTGAGTCTTCAGACAGTAGTATTATGGGAATTTGCAGTCCCTTCCAGTTCAAACTAGGGACACAGATGAAGAAAACATTAATCTTTCCTGCTGATTGGATTTCCTCGTTCTTTAATTTCCTTGCTCTGTCCTTTCCTCCCCCTTTTTACAGCTGAAGACGCTGCATGTGCCTGAAGAACCGCCACTCATTGAACAGCCCGAACTGGCACCACACAAGGTGGGTTCCTTCTGCTTGGTTTCCCTAACCTTTCTCAAGATAGGTTCCAGAGGTGGCTTTGTGAGCTTTCTATTCCCTTTGAAATTTTAAAAACCCAGTTTTGATTTGGGGGATGAAGGGAGCAGGTCTCTAAGCCCAGGATACCTACTTTTAACATGTATTTTTTGGGGGGAAACCTTTATGCCCTTTGAACTCCATCCAACCACTTGCAATCTGAAAATGTGGATGATTACAATTGCAAAGTGGGGGAAAGACTCCTTCTCTGGATTCTTTTAGGTCAGATGAAGCCTCTCTAGGCTTATTAGTCTTAGGAATTTCATTGCATGGTCCAAGTTGCTGTCTTCTCAGTGCTGTGCTATGATTCTGTGCTATGGCCTTGCCACCCTGAATGTACCCAGTCTCATCTGATCTTGGCTACTAAGCTTATGCCAGGGGCAGCTGGTGGTTCCAGTGTCAATGGGACACCAAAACTACACCAAGTTTTCACCCACGAATGTGAACCTATTTCTAACCAGGTTTAGCAACTTGGACAGCTCCTTACAAAAGTAGTGAAAACCTGGGTTGGATTATCTGCCCAATAACATGAGGCTACTAGTAGGATCATGCCGCAAGTACTGGATCATAAACCAGCTTTGCCCATCTTCCTGCAGGACTCCCGGTACATCTTGGTGATAACCATCTTGTCTACAATGCTGGTTTTAGCCTTTCTGGTCCGCATGTTCTTCCTTCCCTTCCACAGTCCAGCCTCCATAGGGAACGTGGTTGCTACCCCATCCCTGGACAACACATGCAATGACCCATGCAGGTGAGCTTCTCCCTTCTGCACAGTTCTTTCTGGCTTCTTGGTGTGGCACCTACTGCCTTTTGGAACATGATTTGGGGCTTGGCAGGGATTGTAGTGAGAGCCAAATAATGAGGTTATTGTGTGCCCTCCCCAGATGTCACAGAGGCTGAGCATTTTCTCAATGGAGTGTCTTGGATATGTTGTGGCATCCTTTCCCAAAATTTGAGAGTATTATCCACTGGGGCTGTATCCTCACTTATTAGAGTTAAATGCTATTTTGTTGTTGCTGTGTGCCTTCAAGTTGGTTCCGACTTATGGCAACCCTAAGATGGTGTTCCTATAGGGTTTTCTTGGCAAGATTTGTTCAGAGGGGGGTTGCCTATGCCATCCTCTGAAGCTGAATCCTTCCAAGGTCTGGTGAGACCATATGACTCGAGAAACTGAATGGGACAGCTAATGGATGGGGAAGTCTTTGCGGAATGGGAGGCAAGATTATGTTCCCTGGGTCATAGCATCCCAGCCCAGCCAGCCTACCCAAAGTGTTGGAGTCATCCATGCCACCAAATTCTCAAGCTAAAGGGACATCTTTTTCTCCTCAGGATCACATTGCTGGAGAGCATCCCTGAGGGCCTGACCTACGATGACAACAGCACTATCAACCCATCTATTTTTGAGGGCTGGAGGAAGCTTCTGGGAGATGCAAGAAGCACCCTGGACATTGCGTCCTTCTATTGGACCCTGACGAATGAAGACATTCACACCCAGGATCCCTCTGCCAGCCAGGTGAACTCAGGAATTAAGTTTTGTGACAGATCCTGGTGCACTTGCTGTTTGTGGAATACTCTTCCCAGAATCCCCTAATTTTCACTGCCTGGAGGATTCTGGGAGATGGATGCCAAAAAAGGAAATGTTCTAAGTACGAAGAGATACAGAAACCCTATTGAATGCAAAACTAGGCCAGCTTTGTTGAAAGGGGTTTGCCTTTGCCTTCCTCTGAGGCTGAGAGAGTGGGACTTCCACAGGGTCATCCAGTGGGTTTCCATTGCTGAGCATGAATTTGAACCCTGGTCTCCAGAGTCCTATTTCAGTGCTCAAAACACTATATCATACTGGTTTTCTTAATACTCTGAATCATTTTCTGTTGGCTCCAATCAGACAACACACACACACACACACACACACACACACACACACACACACACGCTCCATTGCTGCAAACAAGCATCTAATTGCCTGGCTAGAGAGTCCCCTTCAGCCTCTGGTACCATCAAAGGTCCCTTTCAGGGAAAGTGGAACATCCGTTTGTCGGGGTTTTGGTTACAGAGGTTTAAGCAGCACAAGCTTTGGATAAAATTTCATAGCAGCGTAACAGATTTAGTTTTCCAAAGCTTCACATGAGATGCCATCAATCAGGGAACATTATCCACAAGGCTGAGTCCTTTGACAGATGTGAGATTCTGAAGATGGCTAAAGTGAGGAGAAGGACATGGCTGACTTTCTGGTGGGCTGTTGTTTCACAGTGGAGAGAAGCTTAGCAGATAAAAATGTAATCACTAGATAAAATATTGCCCTCTTGTCCCTTGGTCCCCCCCCAGAGTGACCTTTTTCAGCCTTAGAGGAAGGCAATGACAAACCTTCTCTGAGTTTATCTTACCATAAACTCTATCATGTCTATGATAGGGTTGTCATAAGTCAGAGTTGACTTGAAGGCACAAAACAACACTAACAACAAATAACACCTTATCTAAAGAGTACATTTTTATCTCCTCTGCCTGCCTCGGTTGTGTTTTGATGGGTATATTCCAAAATGGGGATTCTAATTACAGTGTGCCCTTCCTATCCATGGGGGATCCATTCCAGACCCCACATTGGATAGTAAAAAACGTGGGACCTTAAGTCCCATTTTTCTCAATGGGCGCACATTCCCACTTGCGCCACCATGTGCATGCACACCCATTCAGAAATCCAGGGCATGCTGTCCAGGGAAGCTCAAACCAGAGATGGTAAGCCCATGCTTGGCATGAGTGCACAGTACCACAAATCACCTCATTATAAGTACATTTGCAAATCTGTTTCTTACTTTGTAAATTCTGTTGAGATATTGTTCAGATCATATTTTGGTATGATGACTGTTTCTGCTTTCTTCTTCAGCATTTGCATCAGAGATATATACAAATTCAGTTGGTTCTCTCCACATGCCAAGGGCTTGTTGCAAGCACTTTACACTGGGAACAGGCCCCCTGAAATTTACACTGAGAGACAGAAAGGCTGGAGGGAATCTAGCATGAGAAGGAATCTTTTTTTTTTTTTTACTTTGTGCAGTAACATGTCTTAAATAATGCTTGCTTTGCAAACAGGGGGAAGAAATCCTAGCAGAGCTGCTGAAACTGCCCAGCAGAGGAGTCTCAGTGCGGATAGCTGTCAACCCCCCTACTCCCAAACAGCCTTGCAAAGATCTCCAGAAACTGGAGGAGATTGGTGAGTAGATCCAGGAGACCACCATAAGGCATGAAAGCTGATGGCAATAATCACAGGATTTCCCTTGTTCGTTTCAACAAGGCAGCCTAAATGATTCAGGACCCTCCTCTGAAGCTGAGAGAATATGACTTGCCTAGTGTCACCCAGTGGGTGTCCATGCCTGAGCAGGGATGCAAACCTTAGTCTCCCAGTGTCCTAGTTCAATGCTCAAACCACTTTAAGGACATGTTTATTGTAGCTGTGTGTGAGCTGAGACAAAAACTGATTTGGTCTGTTTACAAATCCATCCAGGTGTGCAGGTCCGGAAGGTCAACCTACCTAGACTTACATCGGGAATCCTGCATACCAAATTCTGGATAGTGGACCAGATGCACCTTTTCCTTGGGAGTGCCAACATGGATTGGCGAGCCCTCACACAGGTGACACATCCTTCTTGAAGGGAAACAAGGTCAAGAATCTCTTTCTGTCTGAAGTTGCCATATGTTTCGGCTTGATCGAGAAAAAGAGAATGTTCCCATTGTGGGTCTAAGCAGCGGAGGTCAGGATGCGACCTCCATCTCTAAGGCTACTGGCAGCATAGCAGCCAAAACCATTCTCCTCTGTGCATCTCCCTCTCAGCTGGGGTTAGGCAGAAGGCACTTGGAGGGTGTTGTTTTAATCCCAGAAAGCTGCTTGGTGCAACACTATCATTCTTCGGATGCTAAGTAAAAATATGTTTAGGCCTTTAAAGAAATACTGCTGCCTCTATCCTGTTTAAATACCATTCTGCAATAGTTACTTTGATCATATTTTAGGATCAGTCTGGGAACCATGAGGCCCTTCAGGTGTTGTTTGACTGGCACTTCCAGTATTCCTCACTGTTGCCTCTGCTGGCTAGGGGCTCATGAGGTTGCAGTCCAACATCTGGAGGGGGCACACAAATCCCACTCCAGTTTTAGTAGATGTTGTTATGTTTTCGTGCTATTGCAGACTGCCCTGAAACCTAGAAAATGAAGAGCTGTATGTTTTAAGGAGGGTATGTTTCTGATCCAGCATCTTCTTGAGCATTGCAGGCATCTGGGGTGCATCTCTTTGATTATGCAGTGATATTTCTTGTGGAAAAGGTAACAGTGGCAAAATGGCTTGAACCTATTCTGCTTAGAACCCAGATGGGCAACTGTGGGCCCTCAGATATTTTTGGAAGGTCTACAGCTCCCATGAGATCTAGCCAGAATAGTCATTGGTGAAGGGTAAGAGGGGCTGCATGCAAAGACATCTGGAGGGCCATACAGTTCCTATCTCTGGCCTAGAAGAGAACCACCTTCCATAATGTTATTTTCTGCTGTTGACAGGTGAAAGAGCTGGGGGTGGCTGTGTACAATTGCAGCTGCCTGGCCCAGGACCTAGGAAAGATGTTTGAAGCATATTGGGCCCTGGGTTTGCCCAATGCTACCATCCCATCGCCCTGGCCGGCCAATTATTCTACCACATACAACAAGGAGACACCCTTGGAGCTCCAGTTGAACGGCACAGATGCTGGGGTGTATTTCTCGGTGGGTACTTGGTGCATGTATTATGATACAGCCTGGCACTCTGTGCAAAAATGATGCCAGTTTCACTTGTGGGATTCTGGCAAATCAGATGTTATCAGATGAGACATCTTTGTCTAATCAGTAATATGTAACCCTGCTGGTCTGTACTGGAACTGGATGTAGTTCCTCCACACACATTACTCCTATAGCATAAGCTTTATAGTGGCACATGAGGCAGCAGCTGGTACACAGCAGAGATGCATTCCAGTTCTTTTACTGGTGGGGTCTGGCATACCCTCACAACCAATGGTAGAATTAGATCTCCAAATAACAAATTCTATCCAGACTATCTCTGACCTGTGGTCAGATTCCCCATAGCTGGTTACATGGGGCCCCTGGACTGGGGTGCACACCCTTTAGGCCAATGGAAGATGGATTCCCAAAGGTTATACAGTGAAGAAACAAACAAAGAAAACCAAATTGCACAAGTCGACCCATTTACTAGCACTTATGAGAACTGTACAACCAGGTTAGTTACAGAGGAAAGTTCACTCCCCAAATTTGTTCTCAGCTTCCTTGTCTTTGCTTAGCTTCAAACTGCCATGCTAAAGTGAAAAGGATGACACAAGTTCACTAATAAAAATTAACTCTTTCATGCCACTGGAAAGCTGTTAATGTTTGAACAGGATGCCAACAGAGACTCTAAAACCCATCTGACTGCTGGCAGAGGCTCAGCTCACTATACCTGCAAAGATATTTTTTCTCAAATGTTGAAGATGCCCATTTTTGCTAAGATGCCCATGATGTGAAGAGGTGTTCTGGTCCCAGTTCAGGACCAGCATCAAAGAGAAGCTTAGTGTCATTGTAGGAGGGTAGCAGTTATTGAATCTCTTAATTCTGATACCTTTTTTGTTTTTCAGTAATTCAGCCCACCTGGGACAACACATCCTGGGGTTTAATATATGAATTTGGGGGGGGGGGCACTGAAAGTTGTTTGTTGAGTTCAGGTCAAATATACCCCTCTATTCTGTATGTTGCAAAAAAATTCCCAAGCAACCAAGCCAGTCTGTTCAAATAACCAGCCAGCACTTTGCTCCAAACTGGCCATGTGTCTGATCATTTGGGGACCCCTCTCCATTTCTTGGGTCTCATTTCTTCTTTATTTCTGTGCCACTTCCAGAGTGCTCCTCCAGCTTTGTGTGCCCCGGGGCGGACTGAGGACCTCCAGGCCCTGCTAGGTGTCATTGACGAAGCCCAAGAGTTTGTTTACATTGCTGTGATGAGCTACTTGCCCACAATGGAGTTCTCCCATCCCAAGAGGTAACATGTGGCTACAAGAGAAAGAAAAGAGATATGGGGCAGGGGAAGTGTTGGGCTGAGCCATAATCTCTCCTGCTTTCATCAGTATTGCATTCTCAGAATTCTGAGCCTGGGTTTACTTTGCAGAATTAATACAGTTTGACACCACTTTAACTGCCATGGCTCAATGCTCTGGAATCCTGGAATTTGTAGTTCTGTGAGATATTTAGCCTTCTCTGTAAGAGAACTTTGGTGCAACAACAAGCTACAAATCCCATTCCATAGGATGGAGCCATGACAGTTAAAGTGTTGTCAATGCATTAATTCTGCAGTGTGGCAGCAGCCTGATATTCTGTCACATCAGTATATGCTTTCCTGCAGTCCAGTAAGATGGGAGAATTGCCACCACCCCAACATTTTGTCTCAAATAGGGGATAGCTGGATGTCTCTAGCAAGCTCACTGACTGGCTGTGAAAGGGGTGCCTTGTGCCCAGCGTCTGCTGCTCAGATACACTGCCACTGTCCATGGAGGTCTATCAAGGGGCTAACAAATGTTGAGAGCTAACTAGAGCCTCAGTATAGTTTTGTGGTAGAACACATGCTTTGCATTGCATTTCTAAAGATCCTAAATTCAGGTCTAAGCATCTTTCCTGCCCGGGGGGGCGGGGGGACTACTGCTTGGCACTCTTAATTTCCTTTCTGAAACTACAGTTCTCAGGATTTCATTAGATGTTGCCATGGCACTTAAAAGGGAATGGTAGCACTATAACTGGGTAGTGTGAAAGGACCCCAGGAGAGGAAATTAGGATTGGATAGCTAGAATGCGCCTGCATACTGCTGTACTCCAAAATATTCCCCAAAGTACAGCTATGCCATCTCGGTTTGTGCCAAGGGTGAGTGGGGGCATGAGATGAACCGTGCTAAAGGTGAGATGAGCTGTGCCAAGTACAAGGTTCTTGGCTGTTTCCACTCAGGTTCTGGCCAATGATTGATAACTACTTGAGGAAAGCTGCCTATGAGAGGCGAGTGCGAGTCCGTCTCCTGGTCGGCTGCTGGAGGCACTCCAAGTCCTACATGTTCCCTTTTCTGCGCTCTCTGAATGCCATGCAAGACAACCGGACCCACTACAAC
This sequence comes from Sceloporus undulatus, assembly GCF_019175285.1. NCBI lineage: Eukaryota > Metazoa > Chordata > Lepidosauria > Squamata > Phrynosomatidae > Sceloporus > Sceloporus undulatus. Next base: position 20,701,010 of record NC_056530.1, read on the forward strand.
GTGGAAGTGGTGAGAAACATCCAACAGAGAGATCTGTGTTGGTGGGGAGGGAAGACCTCTGGGCTATTTATTCTCAGGAGCTGTGGCTCTGGCCCTCTAGATAAGACTTTGCTGTGGCTGTGGTCCTCCAGATAAGACTTTGCATATTTTCCCTGTCTCTCTGTGATGTTTGTGATCTATGCATCAGGTGGAGTGAACATATATTTCCTCCTGTGCTCAGCCTGTCTTAATACATGAGTAAAGGGTTGGTCTAAGTACAGTCCACAAGCTCCATGCAGCCCTTGATGCTTCATTGTGGCCCCTGAAGTCTTCCAAAGTTCTCTCCTCATTTGGGGGAGTATATTTACATACCCCAGTGGATCAATGTGAGTCAAAACTGCTGCAAAACAACTCCTTGTTTAAAAAAAAACAGACAAATTGCCCAAAACTCAGCCAATTTTGAAACTAGAAGTGATGTGATGTCTCTTCCCATCTGTTTAGGTATGCCAGTGCAACCTGCTTAGGGGTGTGCAGGGGCAGAAAATAGTCCCACCATTTCCACATTTGCCCACCCTGGCTGAAAATGATAGTGGCTTTCTACCCACACTGTCCCTGAGCCCCATATCACCACTACCACCTTGTCATCTTCTTTGCATGCAAAACTCCAGCCTTCCCTCTTTGGGTCTCACCTCCATGTCTCTCTTGTGTCTTTTCTCTTCTAGAGGCTCTTTGTGGTTCCAGCGAACGAGACCCAGGCCCAGATCCCCTACGCCAGAGTCAACCACAGCAAGTTCATGGTAACGGACAAAGTGGCTTATATTGGTGAGTAGTAAAGGGGGGGGGGTTATCTAGGAATTGGGCATCTTAATGCCATGATGGGCAAGCTCTGGGGGATCTGTGGGCCATTTCTCCAGCCCCAAGCCCTCCCACCAATGAGGCTACAACTAACATTGGAAAGGACTAGAGGTTTATTTCTATTTTTTAAAAAAACTATTTACAATTTAAAGGAAACAAGGATGGTTGGTTGGTTTTATCAAGCCAAAGTATAGGGACAAGAGAGCCAATATGGTGGTGTGCTTTGAGTCTTGGACTCGTACTCCAAGAGACCAAGGTTCAAATTCCTGTTCAGCCATGAGAACCTACTGGGTGATCTTGGGCAAGTCACACTCTTTCAGCCTCCGAAGAAGGCAATGGCAAACCCTCTCTGAACAAAACTGGCCAAGAAAACCCTGTGTTAGTGTCATAAAAAATTGGAAATGGCAGTTAAAGTAGTGTCAAACTGCATTAGTTCTACAGTGTCAATGCACCCTCAGTTCTTTTGGAAATACAATATACAGTACATCATATATAACTTGGCTTGGTATTAATACATCATATATTAACACTGGAAAATAAAACAGAAAATAACTGCAAACTGAATTTACCTTTTCAGTCTTTTGTTGTTGTCATTGTTGTTACAAATGGAACTAAAAGGTTGTGAACTATAAGGATCTTATTTGCTTTTGCCAGTTTATGAGGAAAAAAAGAGGAAATAGTAGTGAAAATAGAAATAACCATCAGCATTAGCAAAACAAAGAAAATCATGGTATCTTCTCTAATCTTCTCTGTATTGCCAAGCACACATAAAGTACAGTGGTGCCTCGGGTTACGAAAGTAATTCGTTCCGCGGCCGCTTTCGTAACCCGAAAAGCCTTCGTAAGCCGAATTGCCATAGGCGCTAATGGGGAAAAGCCGCAATTCCGTGCGAAAAAGCCGAAAAAAGCACCAAAAGTTTTTTCGTAACCCGAAAAAACATTCGTAACCCGGAACAATAATTCCCTATGGGATTTTTTCGTATCCCGAAAATTTCGTAACCTGGGTATTTCGTATCCCGAGGTACCACTGTACTCATTCCTATAAAGAGAATCAAGAAAAGGAAACCACGACTAGGAATTGCAGTGGTGTGAGATACCATACATAGTCATACATAAAAGAGTGTCTGGTATGTAACTTGTAGCAGGAGCAAATATATGAATACCTTGTCTTAAATATTTTCTTCATCATTCTAAAATAAAATATTCCTTAATTCATTGTAATAAAAGTACTTACAGGCTAACTCCACTCCAGGAACATCAGCAGATTGAGAAAAGCTTTATTCAGTAAGGAAAGCTGATCATAGTACATAATTGTTGTCAGAACTGAAGAGTGTTTCCAGTTACACAGTATACTTAGAGTCCAAGCCATTCACCTGTTACAAAAGCTTTCATGCCATTTTTCAAGAACTCAAAATATACTGTCTTCCAAGGCCTTACCTCTCCTTCTTCTCCCCACATCAAGCTATAGTTTCCCACAAGAACAACTGTTGTAATTTGCAACTCATTCTTCCTTCCCACACATCTGTTCATTATCCTAGGCTGTGGGTGATACACAATGTCCTATTTTCCCAGCATCACCAATAAGATAGCATACCTCATCATCCCACATTACCATACATATGTTTAAGTACACCAAGTAAGCATGGCAAAACCATATCTGGACCATGATCCTGACGTCCATTTTTTTCATTTTATTTCCAGAAGGGGGGAAAATGGGATGGGGAACTGGAAAAAAATCACAAGTGTTTGGTTTTTTTTGGGGCCTGTCTCTAAGATTGCCTGTACTGCAGCCACTCACTCACAAACCATAAAGTTGCGAGTTCAATACCAGCCAAGGGGGCTCAAGCTTAACTCAGGCTTGCATCCTTCCTAGGTTGCTAAGATGAGTATGCAGCTTGTTGGGGGCAAATAGCTTACACTTTGGCCTGTTACAGACTGCCAAAATAAAGCTGCTTCGGGTCTCTTTGGTGGTGTGCAGTTTAAATGATGCACGCATCCTAAGAATCCGGAAGCTGCACCAAAGCTGCACTCCAGTGCTTAGGAATGGAGTGTGGCTTTGGCGCGACCTCCGGACTCATAGGACCCATGCATCATTTAAATAGCATACCTCCAAAGAGACTCGAAGCAGCTTTATTTTGGCAGTCTGTAACAGGCCTTAGTAAACCACTTAAGGAGTGCTTTTGTGCACTGATAAGCAGCATAGAAATGTACTTGCTATTGCTATTGCTAGATGTGGCCCACAGTGCCTGAAACACCCCTTTCTGTTTCTGTTTTCTTCCAGGAACATCCAACTGGTCTGGGGATTACTTCCTCCACACAGCAGGGTCTGCCCTGGTTGTGAATGAGAGCAACGTAGAAGCCAGGATCCCACCCACGCTCCGGGATCAGTTGCAAAAGGTGTTCGAACGGGACTGGGACTCCCAGTACAGTCGGGAATTGAACTCCGTGGGCCAGTGGCAGGATTTGTGTAGCTCCCAGTAGACCTTCTCTATCTCCACTGTTAGCACCACATGAAGACCAGATTCTGAGACTTCAGCCTGAGTTGAAGACATGATCTCCATGCTAAATGTTTGCAAGACACTGGAGGTAGCCACTAAGGGGCTGCCTAGGTCTTCATAGAGTGAAACTTTTGACTAGGGGAAAAGAGCGCTTCTCCCAAATCTTTGGACAAGAAGAGAAACATACAATCTGAGCACTCTTTTCATGGAGGGTGGGGGGAAAGGAAGAATTGGGGCCTCCGCTGACACTTGCGTTCCAGTATGCGACTGCGTCTTCATGCCTTGCAAAGGCGCATTGGTACAAGAAGCAGCCGACGCCATTCAGATTTCACGGGCAAATTGGGTAAAAAGAAATGTTTCACGAAGAAGAGAAAAGAGGAAGAAGCTGTTTTCTCTGTTGGGGCAAATGTAGAAGAAATAGAGAGTGGGGTTTAGTTGTTAGAAAAAGAGATGTAGGACAAACGTTAGGTAGAGTTTCCCACCCAAAAGGATCCCAGAGAAGAAAGAGACATCAGGGATGGGGAGCACATGGCCCTCCTGCTGTTGTGAAATCTGCAACCATTGCAGCTCTTCTCACCTTTCATCCTTGGCTTTTCTGGCTAGGGCTGATGGGAATTGTGGCCCAACAACAGCTGGAAGGCTTTGTGTCCCCCACTTCTTTGGGGTGGCTACTACCTCTCCTTTTGGAAGGGCTGGTAAAAGGTGGGTCTTTAACAGCATCGTAAGGATGTTCTACTTCAGACAGTATCATGAGATGATGCAACTTGTTGGAAAAGATGATAGCGGAAGCAGTAAGGAGAAAGACTACACTACAGGGGTTAGGTTCAATGAAAGGAACCATGGCTGCCCTGAGTTTGCAAGACCTGAGCAGAACTCTTAATGACTCTTGGAGGATTCCCATAGGGTCACCATAAGTCAAAGTCGCCTTGATGGCAAATAACAAGCATCCCATACTTGGCACCACCTGAATATCGGGCAATATTTTGTTTGTTACATTTGCACAACCATTTTGTTTTCACTGACAGGAGGAGAGGGAGGCAGGGGAGGCTTGTGGTGCATCAGCACCAGAGGAATTGCCTCCACTTCTTTGCGGCATTACATCAGCATTGGCCAAGGGCTTTTTGGTGCTGGTACCCAGCCTGCACCTCTGACTCAAAGCAATCCCATTGCTCTCTCTGTGGGACTTCATGGTGGGAGACACTGACATTCATTATAGATGGCATCCCATGCACATTGCTTTCAGTGCATACTTTTTTGGCAATTAAAGGATGGTTTTCCTTTCAACTGTGGCCTTGTGATTAATTTGTTGTTCATTTGACTTCCATCCTGCTCAGCTCTGGGCCCCACAACAAACTCCAACTCCCAGAACTCCACAGCCTTGAGCCAGGAAAGAGTTGAAACGGGGCCAAACTGGGTTATTTCCCCAATGTGGATGCAGCCAACATCCTTAAATGGATGCCTTTTGGGAAAAGCACTCAAGTGGCCTCTAGGATTGCTCTCTGCAAAGGGGCGCAATTCCCACCACCGGCCGCCAGGGGTCGCTGTCTAGAGACCTCTCTCGTTGGCAGGAGTTCCTAGAGCGGACTTAGCGTGACCGGAAGTAGGCGGTGCAGAGCCGTTCCTGACCTAGAACTTCCGGTGCGGCCTGTTGGAGCCCCGAAGCGGTTGAGGGGGCGGCGGCGGTTGAGAAGAAGGCGGCTGGGTAAGAGGAGAGGGGCTTCGCGACTGCAGCTTCTCTCCCGGGGGAGAAGGTGCCTCTTCCGGGATCTTGAGTCTCTATGGGAGAGGAGGAAGCAGGGTTCACTTGGGCCCTCCTCCTTAGTCTCTCGGGGTGTGTCCACACTGCGGAGTTAAAGCGCTTTGACACCGCTTTGGCTGTCATGGCTCTTGTTACAGAACCGGGGGGTTTGGGGCTTGGCGAGGCAGCAGAGCTCTCGCGGAACAGGCTGCAAACCTCAAATCCCAGGAGTCTGTAGGATGAGGATCGTGTTAAGGAGGGAGCAAGCTTGTTTTCTGCTGCTCCAGAGAACAGGAACCTGAACAATGGATGCAAGCTCCAGGAAAAGAGATTCCAGCTCAACATTAGGAGGAACTTCTTGAGAGTAAGGGCTGTTAGTGGAACACAGTCTTCCCTTGGAGTGCGATGGAGTCTCCTTCCTTGGAGGCCTTTAAGCAGAGGCTGGATGGCCATCTGTCAATGGGGATGCTTCGATGGAGAGTTCCTGCATGGCAGAAGAAGGGGGTTGGACTGGATCAGGGCCCTTTTTGGGGTCTCTTCCAACTTATGATAATAATAATAATATTTCTGAATGCCTCACCAGACTTCAGATCCCAGGAGCCTGTAAACCTTCGCTACATGACCCTAAATGTTCCCTCTCCAGATGGCATTGGACTGCAACTCCCAGCATTCCTCTCTGCCACCAAAGGCTGCTAGGAGTTGGGATACATGGGTCATATATAGCTTTGGACACCTGCCCTTGACTTATACATGAGGGCATCTTAATAGTTGAGTGTCCAGCCGCCCCTTCTTTCTTGCCGACTTGAGATCCACACTCTTGACTGTTATCTTTATTTTTTAAAAGATTAATTGGTATTAATTTTACTTATGTGTTTTTATATGTATTTTAGTTATTGATGTATGCATTTTAGTGGACTGAAGATGCCAGCCATAGATGCTGGCGAAACGTCAGGAATAAACTCCTATAGAACATGGATACATATCCAAAAACCCCCACCAAAAACCTATTATTATTATTATTATTATTATATTCACAGAGGGGCTACCTCCATTATTATTAAAGGAGCATACCCTCGAGATGCATGCCCCACATGCGCTCACGGAAATGCACCCCATTCAAGCCTATGGGGCTTGCATATCTGCAAGTCTCTGTTTTGGCTGAAAGGTCTGGAACGGATCCCTCTTTCCAAAAATGAAAGGCCAGGTGTATATGGCATCTTAAGGCATATATGTGATACTCAAGATGTTGTGGGACTCCAGCTCCTGGCAGCCTTTGCCATTACATTCGGTGGTGAAGGACGCTGGGAGTTGCAGTCCAATGCCATTTGGAGAGCCGCACCGACTCCTGCTTTAGATGGTGATGGACTTTGAGTCCCGTTATTCCTGATTTTGCTGGCTGGGATATCTGGGATTTGTTAGTTATTTCAATAGCAGAGGATTCCCAGCCTTGTTCTAAGGCATTGACATGGCTCCTCCTTTCTGCTTCTGGGTGAGTGGCTGGCTATTCTGGCTGCATGAGTCCTATGGCTGGCATGCCAGTCCGACCGTAGCAGCGCAGCTGTTTCATTTGGGTATTATTACCTCACCGCAGGCGTTCCGGCGGCCGACAGAAACAACCTCGCTGTCCCTTGCCTGTGTCTTCCTGAGTTTGCCACAATGGTGTCCGTCACAATGGGTAAGGCTGGTTTCTCTCTTTCTCTTTCTCTGTGTGTATTTGAAAGGGAAGCCAGGCAAATGAAAATGTAACAGAGGACCCCAAGTGTGGGACAGAACCGGCCAGTGTTAGTGCTTCAAAGTGTAGGACCTCTTTCCTTTGTTCGTGGGTTGGCTGGCTGCTGAGCTGAGCTTTAGACAAGTAACAGCAGCAGCTGCGTATTTGAAACATTTGAATCAGGAAGCTCACTGAGGACTGCTTAACAAAGGCCCCATACAGACAGGCCAAAATAAAGCTGCTTTGGGTCACTTTGGAGGTATGCTCTTTAAATGATGCATGCGTCCTAAGAGTCCGGAAGCTGTAGTACAAGCACAAATAAAACAGATAGCTACTTGGAAAGTAATGTTTGGATCAACTGAGTCTCAGTAACTTCATTGTTAATATTGCTTATAACTTTAAGGGGATGATACCTAGATTGTGTGACCTTTTTAACAAAATGACAAGAAACAGATGAGAACACAAAAATGAGCTTGAAGTCAGCCTTGTGGGAATCTGTATCAGATCATACCCGCACAAAATTTTGCTCCTCAAACCTTTTTTGGTTAATCTGAAATTTGACTTGAGAATGCTAGTTAAATTAGTGGCACTGAGCATTTGTTTCAGATTTGTAGAAGTAAAGGTTCAGGATCAGGTCTATGTTGGAAGGACTATAGTCTTGAAGCCGTTCATTGCTGTATGTGATAGGAATGCCCAATTATCAGTTCCTTTTGAGATCTAGTAATTCAAAAGCTCTGCTGTCCTGAAAATGCTGATAGTGAAGGACTCCAATTTTACCTCCCTGACTCAGAGATGTCCCTTACTTGTACAATTTTGGCTGTCTGTCCCCTTTGCCTACCTTTTATGTGATGTCCAACAGCAAGGAGGATATTATTTTGCCTAAAGAGTGGTTTCGTTTTTGTCTTTTTTTAAGCTACATCAGAATGGATTCAGTTCTTCAAAGAAGCTGGGATTCCCCCAGGACCTGCTGTCAACTATGCTGTCATGTTTGTGGATAACAGGTGAGGCTGTTGAGAAGTACAACTACACTGAAACAATTTTCTGTTATGCTTTCTGTGCTTCTACTGCAACCTGAGAGGTGGGATTTCTGGAGCTCCCTGGCAATGAAATCTGTGACCCCTAAAAGCCATCATGGATCCCATGGCAGGGAAGATCTAGCAGCCTTGCATTCCATATGAGAGCATGTAGTAATAGTAGTAGTAGTAGTAGTAGTAGTAATATGTATGTGTTAATGCTACTGGTACTTTTTGGTTCTTAGAACTTGTCAAGACAGGCAATCCATTGCCTGGTTGCCTTTGCTGTGAGATGTTTTTCTGCTCTTGTGTTCAGGACCAACTTCCTTCTCCCCTTAAATCCTCCCTAAGGGTGTCTGAAACAGTCTTGCTTATGGCAGCCTATCCTGTTCAGAGTGTTGGCAAACCATGATGGAGAGCTGGGGGGTGGAAAGAGAGAGAGAGAGAGAGAGAGAGAGAGAGATACTTTATTGTAAGATTCTCCACCATCACAGCCCAAGTGTTTCCTCTAGGATCCAGAAGAATATGCTGATGGACCTGAACAAGGAGATCATGAATGAATTGGGCATCACCATAGTTGGGGACATCATTGCGATCCTCAAGCACGCCAAAGTGGTGTATAGGCAGGTAGGTTCCTCTTGGAGCTTCAGCCACATCTGTGAATGAGGAACTGCATTTTCCAGGGCTGGAAGACTCTAGCGTCCTGATCCAGTACCCAGAATTTTGCTCCAGTAACCTGAGCCAGAACTTTCTCTAGTTCCTTCTTGGTTCCTGCTATACTTGTTTGAGAGATTATGGTATATTTGTGGGAGGATAAGCAAAGGTTCAGCTTCTTACCGCTGTATTGTGGCATTTTCTGCCTGTAGGAAATGTGCAAAGCCGCAACAGAGTCGGTGGCCTCTAATCAAACCAACTTGCAGTCTGAACTCCGTAGAAATGCCAACAGTGGTGAGTAGGGGAAGTACAAGTGGTTGACAGCACAGATTTCCCCAAGACTACTGCTGTTTACTTGAATTGCTTTGTTACTTCAGTGAGGCTGTGATGCTGATAAGTTCAATGGTATATGCATTCATCTATTCATTTTTCCAAAACAATATTTTTAATGCTATGGATAGTTTAACTGCATTTTAACAATTTATTTATATGGATTTATTTGTGTCTTTGTGTGTGCTTTTATCTGTATTTGTTATAAAAAATTTAAAACTAGTTTTGGGGCAAAGGTAGTATATGAATGCACTACTATTACTTCTAATAATGGCGCATTCAGGTCAATGTATGAGGAGCTTATTTGGATGTGGGCTCCTAAAAGTTACTGTCAAAGCGCCATCCAACTTTTCCCATTTTTTAACTATAAAATCTAAGGTAGCTTATTGTTTAAATGTAATTTTCACTGGTGTATGGACATACATGAGCTAAATGCCTTGAGTATATTGTATTGAAAGTAGGGGGAAAATTGTGAATAGATAATAATCCCACTCCCAATTCTCACAATCCTCTGTGCTTCTGCTTCGCCACTTTGTCCTTACTATTCCTGCAGCGGCCACCCGGATGATTGCAAACAGCTTAAGCCGAGACTCTCCACCTTCTACTCCTGTTCGGAGACCTGACAGCAATGCCTCCAAAATTTCTGTCACTGTGTCCAACAAAATGGCAGCAAAGAATGCCAAAGCAGGTGAGTGAGAGGGAGCTGGGATAAGAAAGAGTGGTGGTCGTCGGGCAGTTTTTTGTGTGTTTGCTGTCATGGGACAACTTATAGAATCATAGAATCGTAGAGCTGGAAGAGACCACAAGGGCCATCCAGTCCAAACCCCTGCCATGCAGGAAATCTAAATCAAAGCATCCCCAACAGATGGCCATCTAGCCTCTGTTTAAAGACCTCTAAGGAAGGAGACTCCACTACACTCCGGGGGAGTTTGTTCTGCTGTCGAATAGGCTCTGTCTCTCTCTCTTTGACTGCCAGCTGGGATTTGACAAGGTTCTTGGGCTGTGAGGAGGGTGTCTATTTGTTCACTGCTGCTCTAGGTCCAGGTCTAGTAATTTTAAGTTACAGGACGGTAGATTTTGCTAGAACATTAGAAGGAACTTCTTTACAATAAGAGTGGGTAGTGGGACCAATTGCCTAGAGAGGTGGCTGGGTCTCTCTCTCTGGATGTCTTCAGAAAGAGGCTGGGCAGCTCTGCTGGAGATAGTTTAGCTGGCATTCATGCATTGAATGGGGTGGAACTTGTGGAGCCCCTTCTAACTCTATGGTTCTATGTTCTGTTTCCCAGCCTCACTCTCAAAACTGCAGGCTGAGCAAAGAAAATAGTGTTGTTATACCTCTCCATAGGACTCACACAAAAGCAACAAAGAAGGGCTGACTGTGGTTGCCTGTTGCATAAGGATCACTCTGCCAGAAAATATTATCTGAATTATTCAGCTATATAGGAACCTGGTGCTTTGGAACTGGGCTGGGGGCGGGTACTGTAACAATAATGTTGTTATCTGCCATTCTCCTGAGAATTACTTAGATCTGCTTAAATTTATTTTGGCTTCTTGCTGAGGGATGGGAAGAGGCGGAAAGAATGTGTGTCAAAATGTTTATGATCTGGAAAATCAAAGCCTTTGGGGAAATGTCAGTTTCAGTAAAGCAAGAAATATCACAGTCTTGCTTTGAGGGAAGGGCAGTGTCAGAATGTACAGCTGTATTTTGAGTTTGTCATTGCATATCCCTCTGCTCCCCTCTAGTGGCTAAATTGAGTTGTTCAGTTGGAGAGGTTGTTGTGTTGTGTTGTGTTGTGAGAATGCGGCTGCTACTGTTTACCTGGGTACTCCTTAATCTACTGAGAGCCGAAGAAAGAACAGAAGAAGGCACTGCAGCCTCTGTGCTAGCAGGGATTCAGGCACTTGAGCTGGAAAGCCTTATCTATTATTCTGCCCATGAGGGCATCCTAGCAGTTTGAGATCCTTGGTCTTTTGTCTTCATGGACATGTTCATGAGCAATGCTCACCTGGAGCAGGACTTTGTGGCAAGCTCACCCTCTTTGCTTCTGTCCCCTTGCAGCTGCAGCTCTCTGTAGTCCTGGAACTGAGAACTCCACAGTCCCAGTGAAACGGCGCCGTGTCACTGCAGAGATGGAAGGGAAGTACATTGTCCACATGCCAAAAGGAACAACACCCAGGACCAAGAAGATCCTGGAGCAGCAGGCAGCAAAAGGTACTTTGATCACATCCCTGTGGGGATGACAGGGCGGGTGTCTCTTTTAAAATTAAGAAATAGAAGGAGAAGAGTATGTGGCTGGCTTATAGCGGGGTCAATGTTTTATGATTACAGACCAAGATAAAACAATGATAACATAGATAGAGCAAAAATGGGAAATAAAGCAGATTTATAGTTTTTTACGGGTTTTTCGGGCTATTTGGCCGCGTTTTAGAAGAGTTTATTCCTGATGTTCACCAACATCTGTGGCTGCCATTTTCAGATAGGAAAGAAAGTGGAAAGAATGTGGAATCCAGAAGTAGGGAAAGCAATAGTTGGTTTGGACTTTTGTACAATCATTTGTGGCTAAAGGAACAAACCATGGCTAACCTAAATCATAGTTTACCATGCATGGCATGGTAGCCTTTTTCTGGGTTTAGCTCAAAGTGCTGCTCAATAAATGCTTTGAGATACAGATATTTAATAACCCATCTACTTTGATTAGTGAAATAGGATTTTCTGTGGTTCATGTAACTTTTACTGTTTTCATTTTTACTTCAAAATTTGTCATTGTGCTTTAGAGGCTTCTTGGTAAAAGATATAGTTACATACAATGCAGATTAGATATGTATGTACTAGGAAAGAAATATAAAAAGTATAAATGCATATATATCCATATCTGGCTCTAATTTTTGTTTGAAAAATGCTTTTCCTCGTTTTCACTTTGTTTGTCTTATCTGGGTGTTGTGTCTTTTTGGCTTTTTTCATCTTCTTCCCTGATCGATAATAGGTCTACAGAGAACCTCAGTGTTTGACCGACTTGGCGCAGAGACCAGTGCAGACACAACTACAGGAAACAAAGTAAGAGTGGGACAGTGGTGCCTCTTTTATCTTTGGGGGTTCTTCTTTTGAGTTGGTTCCAGGATCCCTCCAAAGGGGGAGACAGATTAAAAAGGGAAAGGTGTGGTTGGCTTTTTGACCTGTAGATGTTTGTGCTACACTGAGGGGATGTTGCATTGCAACTCAAGAATGTAGCTGTACCCACACACCCCTTGCTCGACAGCTTTCAGCCAGAGAGAGGAGGGAATATGGCCAGGGCCCTTTGGCCAGAAACTACAATAGCTTAGATGCTGCAGGGACTGGCCGCAGTCACAAGGAAGCTTTTACTGTTATTGTTGCCTCCCCTCCATGCCATATTTTTAACAAGAAACACATAAAATCATGCTTGCGCACAAAATCCAGTTCATTTATTGTTGTACTCCTCTTGTACAGCTTTAGAAGGCTCTGCTTCGGATCTTATCCTCCAGGCATAAAGGGGGAAAGCGGGACCCCAGGGTATTCCCCTGAAGCCTGATGTTCCACTTCTGACCCTGTCTGGTGTCTTGGCAGCCCACAGGAGTATTCAGCCGGTTGGGGGACATGCAGGAGACAGAGGAGGACAAAGCGGCTGAGAGTGATGATGATGATGATGACAGCTCCGTCCTGCCGTATGCTGGAGTGCTGAAAAAATTCTTCAAGCCGCCCAAGCCCAAAGGGAACTCCAAAGCAGGGGTGACGGTCAAAGCAAAAGCCACCAGCTCTGAGCCCAAGGTAGCAGTTTCTGCTTCTCCCTCTCCTGCCATCCAGCGGCTTGGAAGCAAAGGTCCAGCCAGCCCTGTGGCTCCTGTCAAGGAAAAGAAGCCAGAGTTGCCCCCGCCTAGCCATGTTGCCAAAAGATTGGGCAAGCGTTCTTTGCCCACTGAAGCCCAGGACAGCAGTGTCACCAGCTCTAAGAGCAAGCCTGACTCTGGATTCCGTGTCACTATAAAGAGGACTTTGGGGAGCACAAAGGTAAGCAGCACCACGGAGGCCCCCAGCGCCCAGATGGACAACACAGGGACAGTCAGTGTCTTTAAAAGGCTGGGCAGAAAGACTGTATGAGCCCAGCCTTGCCCATCTGTCACAAGCATGTTGTGGAATCCAGACAATTTGAAATCAATATGTGTGGTTTCTTTCATTTTCACTTATGGCCCGCTCACCCTTCGTGTCTGTTTCCACCACAAATGAGCCACTGTGCTGCTTCTGGGCTCATCAGTCTTGGTAAGGATTTGTTCTGTGAAGTTACTGGTTGGTTCTGCAGGTCTGTTAGAATGACCTCAGCCCCTTCCTGTGTGAGCAGGGATCAGGGGAGTGGGATCGATATATGATCAGTACTAGAATCAGGGGATAAGAGTAGATAGAACCTTAGAAAGGAAGCAAGGTACCCTTGGGTAAGAATGAGAGGACCCTGAACACCCCTTTCTGTTGTTGTTTTTTTTCTCTGCAGGTCTTTACACCTTCCTAGGAAGTAGTGTCTCCTTGAGGGACTCCGTAAGAGAGGCAGACAAACAGGCAGAGGCCCCGGGCTTGTGAGATGCAGGAGAGGCCTTTTTCTATGTTCTTTCTCCCATCTTTTCGTCCTTCCATCCCTGAGTTTTCTCATCTGCTGGGTCCTGGTACATCTATATTCCAGGAATGGCAATTAAATAGTTACTGGTTAATTCCTTTTAATGGACACTGGACCTGTGCACCTGGCAAATGCTGCCCCCATAACAAATCTTATCATGTGTTGGAAATAAGAGAATTCTGGTTGCTTCTCTTTAGGTTGCCATTTTCTTGTACTGCCCAAGAGGAGAGATTTTCTTTAGCTTTGGGTGTTGCCTGTTATATATGGGATACAGTTCAGTGGGGATCATCACAGCTTCACTTGTTAGAATTCCTTTCTGGGTTGCCTCCATTTATCTTGCTCAGTTTCCTGAAGTTCCCTACTCTGGTTGCAAGGCTTGGAGTGAGTGGAAGTGTAAACTTCCCCCCTTCCCTTCTCTTCCCTTTCAGAGTCCTTTCAATCACTTCCTGAGGAAACCAGAGGCACTGTCAGATTGGAAATCTTGACCATTATTTTTGGGGGATGCCCCCATTCCAAATCCCACAGCAGTCTGACTTTATATATACATGCATTATTGCATAGATATCTGGCTGTCAGTATTTGGTGAGTTGGGAGAGGCCAGTGGCAGTAGAGGTGGGCAGAGAACACATGTTGGACTCCCCTGGATAGCTTCTAGTGTTCCCCCTCCCCAGCTTGCCTTCTGTTAATATTTAGCAATCATATGTAGGTGAAAAGGGGAGGAATACATTGCCGGATTTAGGTTATCAGTTCCTCTAACCTTGATCTGAAATTGGTGGTGGTTTGTTATGTAATTCTTTAATCCCCAGAGAGGCTTTGGAGACACATGGGTGGTCCTTGTAGAAGGAGCCATACTTGTTTCTTAATTTTATATGCATGGTGCTTCACAATGCAGCTGTGTAGGGGCTCTGCTTTGCAGGTTGCCATTCTGTCACAACACAGTTCAGTAGTGCCTGATGGTGGTTTGTGTGAGTGATGCAACCATCTACCTGTTGACATGTAAGTCTAGGGAGGAGAAGGTTGACTATTGTTCTGATGGCAAGCAGACTGTGTAAACCCTTTCTTTCTTTCTTTCTTTCTTTCTTTCTTTCTCCCTCCCTCCCTCCCTCCCTCCCTCTTTTTGTCTCTCTCATCACCCAGCAAGCCCCACTGTAAGGCAGCAGGGTATTGGGGCAGGTATCTGGGCCTTAATCTCACTGCGTGGCTAGTCTTTCCCTCTTGGCCTTTCTCTCCATCCTGTATCCTACAATCCATTGCCAGGGCAGCATCCCTTGAATTGGCTTCTGATTGGTCCTAAGATGGAGGCCACTGACTTTCAATGCCCTGCAGCATCTTTGACCTTATTTCAAGCTAAACAGTTACTTCCCTAAATTCTGCCATGAACTGTTGGAGAACGTGTTTCTTTTTTATTCCTTAGAAGTAAAGCAGTGGCCCTGTTGGACTGCTGGTATTTTTAAACTTTTATTGAGTAAATTTAGTGGAGCTGGAAGAGTTACACAATAGTAATGGTTTGGGTTCTGTTTGTTTTTTAAATCAAAGAAATTTGGCTGTAGCCTTGCACTTTTTTGTAGTCGTTTGTATCTGAGACGGGGGACGGCTCTTCACTCCTGTTGACTGAATCTGTCATGGGCCTCTCCTGCATTTGGGAAAACGTGAGTATTCTCTTGCAATAAAAGTGTGTCTCCTCTTCCATAGCTCAGACATCTCTTTTGGGATTCCTATAAAGGGGACCATGGGGTCCTTAATGCCTATTTCAGGGCTCAAGAGGCTTACAATTGGAATTGCTGCAGAAATTTCCTCTGCCACTCTAGAACAGACCTATACATATACAAAATGTGCATTTAAACTGAATCTGATTATTACAGGAGGGTCAGTCAGGTAGTATTCATGGGTAGAGGGGAGCCACTTTAAAACATGTTCACTGTTTTGACACAATGAAATTAACTTTGGTTAGACAAGCAAAGATAAAAGTATTGACAAGACAGATGCTTTTGAACACATCCTCCTTCATTGTCAGTCTCAGATCCCTGCAAGACTTCTCATTGTTGGGCCTCAAATAGTTACAAAGCACCTATAATGTGTAACAAACACACACTTTTAAGTCTGAGGATCTCACAAAGCAACTTTTGCTAATTAGATTAGAAATATGGGGTGGGATGGAAGGATCCCCTTTTGTTTGTTGCCTTGAGCTCCTTTGAGTAGAAACACAGTAAGACATTTTATGTATTTTTATGCCATATAAATTGTATTGTTTATCACAGAGGTATTTGTAAACTCAGCAGGACTGTAGTAATAAAAGGTTCCATGTCTGGCATTTCCTCTTAAAAATGTGAAACAGGGTTGAGAAAGACATCCCCAGAGAACAGAAAGATGGCTTGATTCAGTCAAGGACAGCAGCATCATTTCCGTTATGGGGAGCCAATACTGACTTCTTTAATCTACAATTACCCATTGAACTCATCTAGGAAGATAGATGGGGAGAAGAGGCCCAATCCCATGGCATATTTGGGCAGAGGCAAAGCAGTGCTCTATGTCAGAAAAGGTTAGATGCAAGCCTATTACAAATATACTTCAGTTAATGAAATAGATGTGATCCTGGGCATTGCTTCTCCAACAAAAAATTTGGTACCTGAGAGAGAATGGTTAGGGACAGGCTTTTTTGCACCAGAAAAAAAGAACCAGTTTTGGCATACGTTTTATTCAGAACTTGGAACATACATGTGTGAAATGGAACAACAACCAGTACGCAAAAACACATTCAGCCTTCTAAAGATGACTTGATTTCTTCCATTACATGTCCAGAGATAGGTTTTACTTTCCTTAGACTGCACTTTTCTTACAATTCCCATTTTGGTTCCTGAGTTACAGGTCAGTGCTTTTTCAAAATGCAGCTTATGAACTCCATAGGGTTTTCTTGGCCAAGGGATACTCCTTTTGCCAGTTCCTTCCTCTGAAATATATTCTACAGCACTATGGTATTGGTTGGTAGTCTCCCATCCAAGTACTAATCAGGCCTGACCCCTTTTAGCTTCCAAGATCAGATAGGGATCTCGTGCCTTTAGGCCCTGAGGGAAATGCTCTATATGCACCACTATACGTCGACTTCATGTAAAAGTCGAGGGCAGACTTTGGGGCCAAAATTAAGGCTTTTGATATGACTTGTGGATAAGTCAAGGGCACAACTTAGGATCTGGGCCCCATAGTCCAAGGGCAATATTGACAAGCCGGAATATGTCCAGAGGAAGGTGGCCAGTCTGGAAACGAAGCCTCATGAGGAACAACTTTGACTGGTGACATGATGGCTATAACCCTGGTGGCGCAGTGGTTCAATGCCTGTACTGCAGCCATTCACTCAAAACCACAAGGTTGCGAGTTCAAGACCAGCAAAAGGGCCCAAGCTCGACTCAGGCTTGCATCCTTCCGAGGAGGGAGCTAAAATGAGTACCCAGACTGTTGGGGGCAAATTAGCTTACTTGCTCATTAGCTTACTTGCTGTTCACCGCTATGATCTTTGGAATAGCGGTATATAATTTAAAAAACAAACAAAAAAACCCAAATCTTTCAATATTTGAAGTGATGTTCTGTAGAAGAAGGAGTAAGCTTGTTTTCTGCTGTTCCAAAATGCATCTGGGGAGGTAGACGGAAGTCTAGGAAAGCTCATGCCAACTTCTTTCCTTCAGTCAGTCTCAAAGGTGGTGCAAGATGTCTAAACATACTGAAGGACCAAAGTCTGAGGCCTCCCTTTCCCCCTTCAGTAGTGGTCCCCAAGCTGTGCCCTTTAAGAGCTTTTGGACTTCAACTCCCAGAAGCCTCTGCCATGTTGGCGAATAGAGTGGGATTCTGGGAGCTGAAGTCCAAAATCATAGAGCACAGTTTGGAGGACCACTGCCTTTCAGCTAAGAAACAAACACGGCTCTGAGGCTGACAGGGCTCCTCTTCTCCAAAGGAGAGCCTTGTCAGCCTCAGAGGCTTGTTGCCTTGAGGGAGGGCCATTCAGCCCTCGCGCATGCGCGTCGCCCTCCCTCCCTCCGCCCACGCAGGCGCCATCGTGACTTCGCGTCCGACCCCGCGCATGCGCCCTGGGAGCAGCTAGGCCCGTGCATGCGCAGGAAGGCCAAAGTGGCGGCGGTGGTGGTAGTAGTAGTAGCGGTGATAGCGGCGGGGGCTCCGACTATCGTCCCCCCTCCCAACCGTGTCAGACGTACGGTGGCCGCCTTGGGCCTTCCTGCATGCGTAGGCACGGTCAAGGGGGCGGGGTTTCCGAGGGGAGCCCTGAGGCGGCGGCGCTAGTGAGGATGGGCCTGAAGGGACGCCGGTAGCAGCAGCAGCAGCAGCAGCAGCAGGTGAGCCTTCGAAAGAGGGAGCGGACGGCGCTTAAAGGCTCCATGAGGCGGCCCACTCTTCATCTCCCCCCTTTGTGAGCGGACAGTGGTACTGCCCACCTTGGCGCACGCGCAGAGGAGGCTAAGCCCTCAGGCCGCGAAAGGGAAAGCGAGGGAGGGGCTCAGAGTGGAGTGGAGCGAACCATTGGGGGCCTGAACGCGGGGGGGGGAGGGAGCGGGTAAAAGGCAGCGCTCCCCTGGAAACGTGGAGGGACTCCTCTCTCAGGGTGCGGCCCTTTTATGGCTGTGAAGGCCGGGGAGCGGTGTTGTTTTCCTCTCGCCCTTTTTTCCCAGACGCCTTTGCGCGCGCCGCTTTGGGGAGTCGAGGTCTCTCTCTCTCTCTCTGCCCCGAAGCGCCGGCCTTCTGGGAAAGCGGCGGTGACGTCACTACAGGGCTGCAAGGGAGGGAGGGGGAGGAAGAGCTTTGTCCGATGGAAGGAGCTGTGGGCCATGGGCCCCTAGAGTTGGGAGGGACCCCCCAAAGACCACCCACTTCTGCCATGCAGGGACTCCCAGTCAAAGCACCCCCATTGACTGATGGCCACCCAGCCTCTGTTTAAAGGCCTCCAAGGAAGGAAGCCCAAGGCATATTGAAGGCACATAAAACCATAGAGTTGGAAGGGACCCCCCCAAGGGCCACCCAGTCCGACCCCCTTCTGCCATGCAGGAACTCCCAGTCACAGCAGAGGGCCATCCAGCCTCTGTTTAAAGGCCTCCAAGGAAGAGGAGGTCCAAGGCATACTGAATGACTCCAAAGCCTATTGGAGATACATAGAATCGTAGAGCTTGGAGGGGTCTCTAAGGGTCCTCCAGCCCAACCCCCTTCTGCCATGCAGGAACTCACAATCAAAACACACACACACACCCAAAAATGGCCACCCAGCCTCTGTTCAAAGGCCTCCAAAGAAGGAGACTCCGCCAGACTCCAAGGGACTCTCAGGAAGTTCCTCCAGATGTTCCTCTTTCTCCTGTGGCTTGTATCCATTGCTCTGGGTCCTCTTCTTTGGAAACAAGCTTGCTCCCTCCTCAATGTGGCATCCCTTCAAATACTTAAAGAGGGCTCTCATGTCACCTCTTAACCTTCTCTTCTCCAAGCTAAACATCCCCAGCTCCCCAAGTCCTTCCTCATAAGGCATGGTTTCCTGCCCCTATTTCAGTTCCCCTCCTCTTGACACGCTCCAATTTGAATTGTGGTGCCCAGGACTAGACACACTGTTCTAGACTGAAGCAGAATCTTCCTTTGACCTAGACACTAAACTTCTATAGGTGTAGCCTAAAACTGCAATGGCCTTTTTAGCATTGTGGTCTACTAGGATTCTTAGGTCTATATGTAGTTACATGGATGACCAACCTGAGGCTGTTGTACTTTGGCTGCACCATGAACCACTAGAAGAGTCAGTGATGCAGGAAAAAGTGGAGAGAGAAGGAGTAAGAGAGAGGAAGACCGCAGACCAGATGCATGGATTCAGTCAGGAGTCCAGTGTCATGGTTGGAGCATTGGGCTATGACTCTGGGAGACTAGGGTTTGGTTGCTGGCTTGGCCATGAAAACCCACTGGGTGACCCTGGGCAAGTCACATCCTCTCAGCCTCAGAGGATTGCCATGGCGCAAACACACACACACACACCCCTCCAGAAATGTGCTGAGAAAACCCTGTGGTAGGGTTTGTCTTGTGTTGGAAACAACTTGAAGGCACACAACAACAACAGTAAGCAGAGAGGTTTGGAGAAGCCTCACCATCTGAGGAAGTAGACTTAAGTCAACGAAAGCTCATGCTGCCAACTTCTTTCTTTCAGTTAGTCTCAAAGGTGCTACAAGATCTCTCTGTCCACAAGGACCCCACATGAGTTGGGGTCCACTTGAAGGCAGTTAACAGCAGCAAGCAGTTGTGGGGGTTATTGGGTTTATGTCACCCTCCTGCCCTTCCCTGTAAGGGCTTTTAAGGGCCATGCATGCGTCTCCTCTACTTCACCTGCTGGCTTTTTACAGAAACCTCAGGGGCATCATTGCTGATGGGCTTCCAATGAAAGCATTGCTGCAGTCACTGATGCTCCAGCATAGTTGCTTCCAGGCATTGCTTCAGATGGCATCAGGGAGAGGGGAAGAAAGCAGGAACTGGCAGCGCAAAATCCCATGGACCCTCCAAGATTCAACTATGAATTTAGGGTGGGGCTGCTGTTGAAGTAGGTTGAATAAAGGAACTGTGTGGCTTCCTTGGCTAGTAATGAGCTCCTGATGTGTTATATTAGAACTGTGTATAAACCTGGGGGTTGCGTCCCGTATCATCTTCCCTGCAAAGTCCATTCACTAACAACTGCTCCAAGGCTGTTGTGGCTGATTCAGGATTTTGCATCCAAGTGTCTTGCGTGGCGTCTCTTTCTTACACACACATCCCATTGAGGCACAAGATACAAAAAAATTACGCATGGTATAATTTCCCCAATATATGGCTGCTAAAAATTAGCAAAAGGCAAGCCAAGGAAGTGGGCTAGAATCTGTCTGGGAGGCTCCAACATGTGTTTCCGTCTTCCTCTCTTTGCCCACTAGTACTGCCACTGGCCTTCTTTCAGCTTATCCTCACAGCCAAATATCTCCACAATACACACACACTCATATGCCACCTTCCATATTTATATCTATATATGTGTGTGTGTGTGTGTAACTATATATAGGTAGATATAGATAAATATAGATATAAACACTGTGTGTGTATATATATGTATGTATATCTCCTGCCTTGCAAACATATCTCTAATTTTTTACTTTAATTTTAGTTTAAATGTATATTTTATATTTCTTGTATTTTATGGTTTTTCTTCCTTGTAACCCGCCTTGATTCCTTTGGGGGGAAAAGGCAGGCTATAAATAAATTATATTGTTGTTAAATTATTATTATTGTCGTTATGTATATAGTCACATTTCTGTGGGCATGACCTGGAATGGGGGCATCCCCCAAAACAGAATAATGATCAAGCATGGTGGGCACCCCAAGGAAATGCAAACATACCAATATGAGAGTTCTAGGTGTGAATGATTTTCACTGTCTTACTCTCTGCAATGCTGGAAATCCTGGGACTGAATTCAAGGGGATTCCTATTTGAATGGGTAGCGTTTTCATTGTGCCTCTCTGTTCATTTGCAGCAGTCCTGAGACACTGGAACTTGTGGCTGCAAAATATAAAGTGGCAATAGAGCAACAAAGTTTGAAGTTGAAGGATTTGTTCAGACTTGGCTTGCGAACCTGAAGGCTCTGAACCACGTGTGAAAGGCAAGCTCCAGTTGGGCTTTGCTTGAGCCTTTGCTAGTCTGTTTCTTGTGTTGCACTGGGTTGGACTGTAGCATGCCTGCTCCTTTCAAAGTCACATGTATGTCTTTCTAGGCTTTAAAGTTCAGGAGCAAATGAGTCATTACAAGGTTTCTGCTCTCCCTGAGGATCTCAATGCCAAAGTTGTTTGCTGGGTGCCCATTTTTCCACTACTAGCTGGGCATGTTTTTGTTAGCTTTACCATCACACCTGGGCACCAGGCATCTGGGGCTATTGTATGTGTGGCGTGTGCTTATCTGCCTGCACTGTGACATGTACATAAAACCACCTGCCTTTCTGTTCCGTCAGTCTTTTATGTCTACTTCCCTTGGTTGTGGGGTTTGTGTGAAGTAGCTGAGCGGAATACATTTCTCTCTCCTAATAGTAGCCCACTCTGGCTGCTAAAAATAACTTAGAATCGGTGTTCGACATTTAGGAAATGCACTGGCAGGCAGGAGGGTCTCTTACTCTGGGGTAGTGCACTCACTTCTGCCTTTCCAGCTGCCCTTGGAATTTCTGTTGGGTGTAGCAACAACTAGACTTGAAATGCCACTCTTGAGAGAGGTTTTGAAGAGGGAAGTGTCAGCTACGGGAGCCTTCTTGAGGAAATGAGAGGGCACTGGGTCAGGGAGTAGCGGGCAGGATCCCTTGAGTGCCCATTGGCATACTTTCTTAAAAGTCTGTGCCAAAACTCCAGAACAAGCTTGACAAGGAGTAGTCACAGCATCCAGTAGTTGGCAGCGCCAGCGTGTTGAAAAGGTGTGATTCCACATGGTGCCTTAGTAATTTGTTCACCCCTCAGCTTGCACAGTGCAAAAAGAGGGAAGGTTGCTGCTATTCCTTTGTCTGTGGAACTCCAGCCAGTCCTATGGAAGCTCCCTGATCTACTGAAGGAAATAGCATTTCCCTATAATGAAGTGTATTAACTCATTTGGGGGCTACTCTTGCTCTAGATTTTCTTAGAACCCCTAATTTGGTAAATCTCAACTGACTAAGTAGATATGTTCCTGCATGTTACTCCTTTAGCAGAAAATGTGTTACCAGAGGCATATATAGCATTGAAAGCATAGGGATAGGTTTCTTCGTGAGAAAGAAAAGCAGTTCAACTGATCTTGGAAACTAAGTGGAATAGCCCTAGTTAGTGTGTGGATGGGAGACCACCAGGTATCCAGTTTAAGCTTTACTGCAGGTATGCTTCTGCAACTTGATACTAGATGTCTGTGTTTCTCCAGTCTTCCTTTACCTTTAAAGGTATCATCCTGACGTGTTTTTTGGATTTTGTTGCTGCATGGTCAGCATAGGTACCCCGAATGTATAACTTGGTGTTTGTTTTAACAAATGTGCCTGGGACTGATAAATGCATACAATCATGTCCTAAACATTTGTCTCTCTCTACTGCAATACTGCTATACTGGGAAGAGGCATGTCTCATCACAAGGGTCTTTCAGTGAAGTTTGTGCATGAACTGAGATTGCTCCCAGATGTCATATCAGTGTCTAAATGGCAAGGTCAGACCCCAGAGTGTTGAACCACAGGTGGAATTGAGATTTGCAACCAGTCCCTTTTAAAAAGAAAGTTACTAGCAGAAGCCAACCTGTTAATGGACAGTTTCATTTTTAAGCAGTGGGGAGGCTTGCATTTCTGTCTTTCCCAGCAAGATCTGAAAGGGATCTGGTTCAAAGTAAAGATGCTGCAGCTTTCTATTAGTACAGTTGGCCCTCCGCATTTGCAGCTTGGACTTTTGCAGGTTTGATTATTTGCAGTTTTGATGGATGCATTCTCTCTCTTGGAATCTCTTAGGTCCTCCGGCACAGTTCTGCTGGAAGTTGACCATAGTTTTTCCACACTCACCGGGATCTTTCACTCCTAACCCCGGAGAATGTAAAGGGACCACTGTAGTAGGTAGTGGTAGAGAACTGTTTCTGGAGCCCCTTCCCATTTCTGACATATTAAGCCCATGTTCACTTGACATGGTTTGCAGTCAGGGTATGTCAAGGCCCTTACCATTAACATACATTGGGTAAAGGTCACAGCCAGATTTGCCTTCAGTTTTCCTTTCTCACTTGTGTCTGTGTGTGCTGAAGGCGGAGGAAAGCCAGGCAGTATCTTGACTCACATGGCACTGTCTTAGTGGAGGCAAGGGTGAGCTTGGTGGGGGAGATGTAGCTCAATTTAGCCATCTCTGTTTGGTGCAGAGTATGGTTCCTGGGGTCTGCAGCAGTGATGGGTAGCAGCCGCCTCCTGTCTTCTCCCTTCTTATCTCTCTTCCCCTTTGCTTTGACACTAGGCAGTGAAGAGCTTCTGTTTTATTTCCCTTCCCTGCTACATGGTCGCCCTCCCCTCCCGTTCATCGGGGTCACATCCTGAACTGCTGTAAACAACTCTAGGGCTTGCAGTGTCTGAGTCACACATGCTCTGCAAGTCAACAAGCCTCCCCCCCACACACACACACAAACACCCACGTGGGATGAACGTGCTGCTCCTGCGTATTCAACCAGGGCTACCGGAAGAGGAATTGGGATTTAGCTCCAGCTGTGGCTTTGTGCCTTTCGGGATGGAGAAGCGGCCTGGCAGCCTGTGAGGTAGGGACAGGTGCACCACTGGAGCCGGGGTGAGGGACAGGGCTGAGTGGCCTAGTGAGAAGGCTGGGTTGATGTCTCTGCAGTTCTGTTCAGGGAATTCCCCCAAAATGAAAAAGAGAGACCTTCCCAGATAAGTGTTGCCCAAATGAATGTGAGGGCCTTGGGGGTTGGTTGTGTGTGTATCTGCACCATGACCACAGCCATTTTCATACAACTGTTACTTGGTCAAACTTTCAGCTAACAGCCAGGGAGGCTTCAAGGGTGGTGTGGAATGCATTTATCTTTTGAACTGTGGCTTTGCAGGTTGTGAAAACACCACTTGATCTTGTATTGGAGCCATGGTTCCAGCCTTTCGTCATACCTACTTCTGGAGGTTCAGCATCTTTGTTTCCTCTCAGTCTGTGGGTCTTACTGGGTCCCTTTGCCTCTGAAGCCTCAATCCAGTTGTTAGTCTCAGCGAGGGTAATTTACGTAAGTACTGTTTGAGACAATCCCATGGATTCATTGGCTCTGCTTTAGCAGGAACTAATAGCTGGAGCTTCTGTGAAAGTGTTATCTGTGTCTGTACTGTCTTCCTAAGGGGAAATGGTAGCTACTTGGAATGCTGTCCTGTCATGCTTCTCTGTCAAGAGCCTTATTTTGGGGAATTGTGACCCATGAGCTTTCCATCCTTCCATTGGATACCTAAACAGACTGATTCAGAAGCATCCGTAGTGTGTGCAGATACAGTTGGGTTTGATCCCAGCTTCTTTAGTTGCAAGATTTTAGCAGACTGGGCTGGAGGAGTTGCTTTGAGGAGAGCTGAATCAGACATTGATTTCACTCGGTGTGCCCTCTATCATTAATCCTTTTCCAAAGAAGAGAACATTTGAAGGCTGGTATTTCAGCATCATCTGCTTGTGGGAAGACAGGGTGATGTGGCTGTTTTAGCTAGTAACCATTCAGATGGTAGTGCTACCATATATTGTGACAGTGAATTACTGAGATCATGTCTTTTTATATGAAAGCTATCAAAGTCTTGCTTTTTTGTTGTTTGAACAGGTAGTTGATAACTTGATCTGATGCTGAAAAGGGAGAGTATCTCTCTTCCTGCCTCCTTTGTCCAAATGACTTGTGAGTTTACAGACCAGTTTTCATATTTCATCATATATTTTTCTCCCTAACTAATGACCCATATGACTTATTCTGTTGGACCATGAGAAGTGTAATTGGCATAGCATCACATTCCCTTGAAAAATCTTATGAGGAATATATACATCTGGGAAAAGGGTTACGTAAAGAAGTATTCATAGAACGCACCTGCTTTGGTTGTACTGAGAGCTATAGTCTGCCACAAAGTGGGCAGAGTATTATGCGACTCTGTTGGTTCTGCTGAATCTCTCACCAGTTTTCAGTACTATCAGTTGTAATATTCTGCTTTGTTAGTTGTCTGGAATGGAATGTGAAGGGGCCATAGTATAGTACTTTTGGTTTTCTGATGGTGACACAGAATGGTATCCAAGTGGGCATCTGAGATTCGAAGGCGGGAGATGAGGGCCATGGTACCCTGGCAGTATCTTGCCTCCCCTCCATTTGCTCCTCTTTTTCTTTTTCCAAGCAAATGAGAGCCCTCTCTGCCAGTCTCTCTGTTGGGGGCTTGGTGAGAAGCCAGGCTTATGCAAAGGGGAGCAGCCGGAGGAGGAGGCCAGGGAGCTGGCGACTCTCCTTGCCCAGCATGCTGCAGACCTCTGCCCTTTGGCCCATATCTCTCCTGGCCAGCCAAAGCAGAGGGAATGTTGCTGGTTCAGGCATTCTGCCGGGTCCATTTACACTCTTATGTAAATGACGCTGAAGCCCTATCATAACACTGCCCCAGTTGTCGCTCTGGTTGTGGGTCTTGGCCTCTGTGGCAACAACAAATGCCTCCACATCATTGCACAAATCTCCTCCCATCTGGGCTGGGTGTCAGCTTTCCCTTGTTAACCCCAGCATCAACAGCGAAGGGGGTGAGGGGGACCAAACTCTGGTTACAGAGTTATACTTGAATAACACGTGTAACTCGTATGCTGTGGATTTTTAGCTAGGTTTGTTTTAACTGTTGTAAACTGCTTTGAATCCCAAGCTGGAAAAAAGACGGGATATTATAATAATCATCCTCCTTATGTGCAAAGGTTGCAGCCCTGTTAGGTTCTTCTTGTCTTACGTTCACTCTTATGCACATATTTGAGGTGAACCAGAACATCTTTTTAGATTTCTCAGGCCCTCTGGAAATGAGAATGCACTCAGCCTAAGAGATTTGGGTGCTGCTCATGGGCTTCTGAAGACCCCCATTATTGTCTCTTACTCCAGGGCCTGGCATGGCTTGATGGAAATGTGCCTGTTTCTGTAGCTGCATGACAGTTTGTCCAGTAACAAAGAAACTGATTAGACCAAACCAAAGGATCCATACAGTCTGTAAACCAACAGTCACCCAACAAAAGGCAGTCCTTTGCCCCAAGGGAGCAGATCCCAGACTTAGATGGAGGAGTGGGGAGATTGCTTGATTTGGCAGCCCTGTGACCTTTTAAACAAGTTACC
This sequence comes from Sceloporus undulatus, assembly GCF_019175285.1. Classification (NCBI taxonomy): domain Eukaryota; kingdom Metazoa; phylum Chordata; class Lepidosauria; order Squamata; family Phrynosomatidae; genus Sceloporus; species Sceloporus undulatus. Next base: position 20,727,226 of record NC_056530.1, read on the forward strand.
TCTTCATATTTACATTTGAAAGTTCTACAGACCTGAGAGATATGTTCCCCAGGCTTCTTGCATGAGGCTTTAGCTGTCAAGTTGGAACAGTCCCACAGGTGGATTAGAGAGGGTCTTTCTGGACTCCTCCATCCTTCAGTTCCTGGCCTTTCCTGAGGACAGAGTGTGGGGTACCAGGCAAACTTGTGTGGTGGTCACCCATTGACTTTGTTCTCTTAGCCTCCAAGCTTTATATGCACCTGCGTGCCAATGGATCCTGCCTTCCACCCCACCAAAAGGCATGATGAAGTCCACAACTCCAACCTCAACATAATTCTGCAGTGCACTCCAACATCACAGGAAGACTGACTTGTGGACAGCCCACCCCCCGCCCCCCATTGCAAATGTCTATATGGCTAGAAATGTGTTTGGATCCCCTCACCGCCTAGTTAATCCCATCAGGTGCCTGGGATTAATCTTTCTCTAGCTATTTGTTTTTGCTGCAAAGGCTCTTTGATCTGAGCATGTGCGGTTCCTTGGAAGGCCCCTTATCACTTATCACTTCTGATAGCAGGGCAAGTCGCAGGGGCAGATAAGGCCAAAAGGGAAATTGAAAACCGAGGTGTAAACATTATGGTGAGTGGGGTGTGTGGGGGGGTGCTTTCTCTCCAGCCTGGTCCTGCAATTCAGAAATGTGTGTCATGCTCTTCATCCACATTAATTGTTCTGGTCTTTGAATACTTGCACTAGTGAGACCGTGGAAGCTTGCTTTTCCTGGCCTTCTCTTTTCTGCCCAATTTTGGCAGTAGCAATTCAGTAGCCATGCCGGACCCTGCTAACCTTGTTGTGCCTCCTAGTTGCACAAAACTGTTTGCCTAGTCTTGCAAAAGCCCTTGGTATTAGGAAGGGGGGGGGAGTGTGCTAAGAAATCTGTATTGCCATAAGGCAGTTTTTCTCAGCTGAACGTTCTGGCTATTTCACAGCTACTGGTGGGATGCTCAAGTTCTGTAGGGAAAAGGGATGGTGTCTGGCTCGGGTTCCTTGAGAGATCTGTTGTACTTAGAGACTGAGGTTGTACTGTCATGTGGAAAAGACTGGACACAGAAGTGGTGAGAGGAGCATGTTCTGGGGTAGTCGGTGTGGTTTTAGGGGTTATCACTGGCTTCTTGGAGCCTCTGTTCCCCCAGCTCTCAGGACAGCCACTTTTCTCTACTCTCTGCAGGTCACCAGTTGGCCCACAGTTGTTCAACTGGCAGAATCTAGACCTTTTCAGCTTAACACGGCCGCGGCAACATGAATGAAGTGTCGGTCATCAAGGAGGGTTGGCTGCACAAGAGAGGTAAGCAGTGAGACTCCCCAACCAACCCCAGGAGGGAAGGTGGCTAAGTGAAGCCTTATTACATTCATTCTTTCCTGATAATGAGGTTATTGTCACATATGGGGGTGGGGGTGGGTTTCAGAGATTTGTGTGATATAGAAGCTTGCTCTGATGAAATGGACTGTTTGTAAGCTGTACATTGCTAGATGCATGTTTTGGTTTTTCTTCCAAGTTTGTGCTGGATACTTTGGGGTTTTTTTATTCTTGGCAGAGCTTGGTTTCTGTATGTTTGAGATGGTGTTGCCACCACCACATCTAAAAGGTTCCCTGCCTAAAATGCCCTCCTGTCCAGGTTTGCAAAGCAAAAGATCACAGATATAACAGTGTTCTTTGTAGCTATCGTGCTTTGGAGATACATCAGAGCCTAAGCTTGAGCAATTTCTGGGAATAAAGCCTGCTATGATAACATTATCACAAGCCTTGGAAAACTGTACACACTTCTGGTCACTGCCCCTAAAAAAGAAGGTTGGAAAACTCTAAAGGGTGCCAAGAAGGGATAGTGACATGGTCAGAGGGCTAGAACAACTCCCCTGCAGGGAGCATCATAGAATCATTGAGTTGGAAGAGACCCCAAAAAGAGCCACCCAGTCTAACCCCATTCTCCCATGCAGGAATTCTCCATCAAAGCATCCCTGACAGATGGCCATCCAGCCTCTGCTTAAAGGCCTCCAAGGAAAGAGACTCCACTACACTCCGAGGAAGGAGTGTGTTCCACTGTTGAACAGCCATTACTGTCAGGAAGTTCCTCCTAATGTTGAGCTGGAATCTCTTTTCCTGGAGCTTGTATCCATTGTTCCGTGTCCTTGTGTCTGGAGCAGCAGAAAACAAGCTTACTCCATCCTCAGTATGGCATCCCTTCAAGTAAAAGCAGCACAGTTGAGACTGGTTAGCTCAGAAGGAGGGTGAATATAAGCATTTTATGGAGAGAACCAGTGAGATCATCACTAGCATCTAAAGAGATCATCCACTGTATTGGAAAGGTTAGAATAGGACACACAAATGAAAGCTCTTACTGTATATACTCATGTATAAGTCTAGAAATTTTAGTCAAAAAATTGACCCCAAAAAACCTGAGTCAGTTTATCCACAGTCACTGTACTTTCAACTCTTACAAAAAAAGAACCATTCCCTGATGATAGACAAGAGTATGATCTGTCCTGACAGCATTGATCCCCCTTTTACTCTCTCATCCATCTAGCCTTGAGTGTGAGCACAAACAGTTATGGCTGCTGGAATTTTGTAGGTCTTTGGCATTCTTTTCTTTAGATCCTGTGTTACATGCCCCTAAGTTTTAGCCTCGACTAACCCACAAGTCATCTCAAAATCTATAATTTTGGCCCCCCAAACTGCCCTCTACTTATATATGATGTCGATTTACAGTTGAATATATACTGTATTTGCACTGGTCAGACTTGAACTGTGGAATCGGCTACCTCTATACATAGTGATGGCCACCAACTTAGATAGATTTCAAGAGGAAGAGACTGGTTCATGGGACTAGTAGTGGTTTCAAATTGTTGCTGATAAGTATGAGCAGGAGGTGTTCTTATGCTCCCATTGTCATTCATTTGCCCACTGGGCAATGGGATGCATGGCTAGCTAGGACTTGGCACTAATCCAGCCGCAAGGGTTTGAATCAGGAGGCTGAGGCAGGGAATTTGATAGATGTCCTAATGCTATCAGGAGTTTCTACTCAGCTAATGGGCAATGCTGATGGTCCCCCCCCCCCCCATTGACTGCCAGCTAGGTGACTGCATCATGCAGATCTTATTAATCATGACGTTCCCCCATGGCTTCTAGCAAAGTGTGGAGGGATTTGGCTTGAAGCTGGTCTATCTCTTCCTCTATCCCTGGGGTTCATTGTTCCTTTTCTGGAGGCAAGCTTTGCAAAGTAAGTGATGGCTAAGCCATGAATCTGAGGATAGAGCTGTCAGCTAGGGGGTACACCCACTCTCTGGCTGGATGTTTTGGATCTCTGGCCAGGATGAGAGCTGGTTGGCTAGAGGCTCTTGCTGTTTGAGCCCAGCATTGGATGGTCAGGCATGCTCCATCCAGCCCCAGTTTCCTCTCACAAGGCAACGAGAAGCCTTCTGCTAGTTGGTTCATAACAGACAAGGAGGTACCCTATGGAATTAAGGAGTAGCTAGATTTGGAGGATTATTTGTCCATACTACAGAGAATCCTATGGCTCGTGAAAGATGAACATATTTTTAATGGCATAACTTTTCAAGCTAAGAGGCTTTCTCCCACACCTCCCTTGTGTTGTACTTTGCTTTGGCTGGGAGCCTAGACGACTACTGCTGTACTTGCTAGCCTTAGGAGGAGCCACACGGGTGGGCATTTGGGCAGCTGCAGAATCCAGGATGACAGGTGGCACCTGTTAGCAACAGGTAGGTCTGTCACAAGAATTCTACATATTGCTGCAAGCCCTTCTGTCCTGAAATACTTCTTTGTCTTTCTTAAAGTCCTCTCTTTCTGTCTACCCCCCCCCCCCCCAATACTGGCCCCATGGCAATCTCAGCTGTCTCCTGCAGCGTTTCCCCTTGTTCCCCCGCCCTTTGTGCTGTAGCTCCCAAGAAATTCCTCTTCTGTAGATACAAATATAGCTGGCAGCTGGTGGTGGCGGCTATTTTGGTACCTGGAGCTGGGTGCAGTTTTTGTCTGGGCAGGGCTGAGCTAGCCCTACGGAAAGAGACTCCCCCTGTTGTACAAAGTTCTGTGAAGCTGTGAGGAAAACTCAGGACTTCACTGAAAACCAGCCATTTGCACAAGAGACATTTCTACTGTCTCCTGTGCAAAGTTCCTTGAAAAGGTTTTGTTAGGAAACAGCCTGTCTGCACCATGTATAGATAAATGGAGTTGAAAACAGAGCTAAAAGCCAAATATTTGGGAATGTATAAGGAGCCTGCTGTGAAGGTCTTGGTGTTCATTTGAAGGAACGTTTGGTCAGGACAAAGGAGAGTTTGGTCATGTAGGAAAGGCCCCAGATGGAATTTTGCCAGACCACAGCACACAAAGGTTGTGACTCTGGAAGAAGAGATTTCACCTTATAGTCCATGAACATGTGGCTCAGCCTCTCCTGGCTGTTAACTGAAATTGTCATGATATTCAGGCCACAGAGAACTGGCTGAATTTTGCACTCTGGATGTTGTCTCTATGACAAGACAAGAAAAGAGATCTTAAAAGTAGGGCACTAAACGGTGTTTGTCTTGGATCTTCCAAGCAACCTGACACAGCAGCTGGGCTGATTCCTTAAATTACTTTGCATGTTACCAGGATACATTCAACCATGCAAGCTGTACAACAAGGTCCCATCTTTGCTCACAGAAGAATGTGTTATGCATGAATGACGTACATACCCCAGGAGTCCATCTGAACCTTTTTCTGGTCCATTAATTGTGGGAGTGTGATCTCAGGTTTGTTCCACTGCAAACTACTGTTCTTCCTCTGCCATGCCACGCAGAACCATCTAGTAGATAGGGCAATAGGGAAATAGATCTTGTTCTGGGTCACTTGAGGGGAGAGAGATGTTGAATGTTATGTCTCAGGTTGCTGAACCTGCGTTGATCAGTTTCTGAATGCAGCAGGACAAGAGAGACTTGCCAGCTGCAGCAGGAAAGTAATGCTGAACTGCTCACAAAAGATGAAGTGTAGTCAAACCATCATGGCGCAGGGGCACATGCCACACAGAATGTCAGTGAGAACAGTTGTAGTAGGTATTGTAAAGGCCGGCTGGATGTTGCACTGAATCCCCACTCTGAAAAACTCCACATCTGATCCAGCTGCATTTTTCCAGGTGAATACATCAAAACCTGGAGACCCAGGTACTTCCTCTTGAAGAGTGATGGGTCTTTCATTGGGTATAAGGAGAAGCCGGAAACAACAGACCAGAGCCTTCCCCCCTTGAACGACTTCTCTGTGGCAGGTATGTCATGCACAGGGACTTGAGGACACTGACTGAATTTGGGCAGGTAGTAGGATGCTTTCTTGGGTCTCCAAGGAGCTCTCAGAGATGTGAATTCCTCTCTTGCCCCTTAATAATAATCCTGTGCTAGGAATGAATTATTCTCATGTTCCTTACTGGAACTTGTGTGCTCAGGAGTATAAACGAGTCTCAGTTGTGTGTGAAAGACAGGACCGCACAAGGTTTTTAGTTCTTTTCTCTTGTATCCCCTACCAAGAAAAAGCCATGACCTAAATAAAATAAACAAATGATTCTCTTGAAGTTGAATTGCCCCATAGACTACTTTGTCTCGTTCCTCTTTCTTGCTGATGTGTTTTCTTTCTTTCTGTATAAGGGCAAGTCAAGTGGCTTGTTATCCATCCAAGTTGGGTGATGGCTTATCACAGTGGTGTCGGTGGGGAATCCCATTACATAGGACTGGGGCAGCTGGAAAAGTCCTTAAGGTCCACTTTGTGAGGGTGCATATATGTAATTCTTGAAGCAGAAAGCTGGGCTAGGCAAGAAAATGAGAGATTAGCTGTTGGCAGGGGTATATCTACTTGAGGGTTTGAAGGTGAGGAACCACTGAGAAATGACATAAAATATCTGTCTCCTTCATCTGCTTTTCAGAATGCCAGCTAATGAAAGTAGAGCGCCCCCGTCCTAACACCTTCATCATCCGTTGTTTGCAGTGGACAACCGTTATTGAGAGGACGTTCCACGTGGACTCCCCAGATGAAAGGTGAGTGGATGAGCACAAATGAAGTCATGCAAAAGGATAAATCCAAAGGCAAAGAGGAGAACAAGGGTTGCTTCATCTTGCTCTCTCAGCTCTTTTGACTCCTTGGGCTTCCCCACTGTACAAGTTGTTTCCTTACCCATGAAGGTGGCAGTGCCATGTCTGTCCCTAGCACCTGAGATTCAGACATCTTTTGCTCTTAAACATAAAAGAAGCATGAGGGCTACCAGCCATTGACAAACCCATAGATTTTTCTCAGCCCGCTTCTGACCACCCCCCTGTCCCCCAAGCCAGTATATATTGTAGTCCACTGTATGAGGGAATTTCAGATGTCATAACAGAAGGTGTTGATTTTTAAGTGTTGAAGGAGTGTTCATTCTTTCCACCCTGGATGTTTGCTTGACTCATAATGGGCTCTTGTTTCCCCAGAGAGGAGTGGATCCAAGCCATTCAGATGGTTGCCAACAGCTTAAAGAACCAGGAACCTGAAGAAGACAGGATGGACTACAAATGTGGCTCTCCCAGTGACAGTACAGGGGCTGAAGAAATGGAGGTTGCAGTGACAAAGACCCGAGCAAAGGCGGTAAGGGGAACCAGTGTGGAGGGCAGAGGATTTTATTCTACTTTGGCTTACTTGGGACCAGTATAGAGGAGAACCTAATGCTTGCACAGAGTGGGAACCAGTCTTTGCTCATCTTGGTAGTGCTGTCTTAATGGTAGATGTGGATATCTCATGTTTTTTCTGTTTTAATTCTGATTTGAAAGTCCTGAGTCTGCTGATGGGAATGAATTTGATTACTATGCTCTTTCTTTGTTGTCTTTTGATTAAAAGACCATGAATGACTTTGACTACCTGAAACTGCTTGGGAAAGGCACATTTGGGAAGGTCATCCTCGTGCGGGAGAAGGCTACCGGACGCTATTATGCCATGAAGATCCTGCGCAAAGAAGTGATCATTGCCAAGGTATGGGACTCTGGCATGCATCAGTGGGAGTTGTTGGGATTTAGTGTTGCCTGCAAATATGTGCTGGCATTCTGTCAAGTTAAGATTTTGTGAGAGAAATGGGAGACCACTAGTGAAACCAGGGTTAGTCAAGCTTTATGGATCAAGCTGTAGAGATATAGGGATTCCAGAATTCACTCTATTTCTAGATTCCTGTAAATAAGGCAGATTCCAAAGAGTTGTACATACAGGTATGAAGGTGTACAGAGGTGGCCATGAATCCCCTGGTCCTCTAGAGATCATTCTTCCACCCCTGATCCCATTGCCAAAACCCTCCAAAACCTGTTTCTAATTGCTTTCAATTCTATTGTTAGTTTAATTCTATTTTTAATTTTTGTATGATGTGAATTTTAAATCTATATCTTTGTTTACCTTTGCAAACTGCTTGTGTCCCAGACTGGGAAAAAGGCAGGATATAGTAACAGTCACAACAATAACAACACCAATAATAAGAATAAGAATAGTAATAATAGATGTTAATGTAATAAAACTTGCAGAATAGTTCTGGACTGGCTATCTCTGAAAGGGGAGTGGGTTCTTCTGGCTTGCAGAAGGGTTCTAGGTTGTGCCAAGCCACCCCCAATTCCCACCTAGCTGAGGAGCGGTGCAGCTATTCAACTGTAGATTGTCAACCTAACAATCCTCACATTAATCCAGCCATGCAATTTAAGGAACCCTAATTTCAGTTCCTGGTGTCCAGGGATATGGATGCAGCCTGGCATTCATCACATGGAGATCAGCAACTTCTTTAAGAGTTTAATGAAAGCACTCTCAGAATCACAACTGGAGATGAGTATAGATGGCCTATTCCTTTTTGATTGTGCAAATCAAGTATCAGTGCTCTTCTGTCTTTTGTAGGATGAAGTGGCCCACACTGTCACAGAGAGCCGAGTCCTGCAGAACACAAGGCATCCCTTCCTCACGGTACTTAACAATGAAGAGCTTGGGGCCCTTCAGCAGTCCAACCTGCTTGCTGTTCACCTTGATCCACCGTGCTTATAGGTGGCTGCCTACTCTGGGTGGAATCTGGAAGAATGGACTCTTGGTTCCTGGGTTGAAAGTGTTGCGACCCATTGAAGCTTTGATAGGTTCCCCTTAACCCTTGAAATTGTGGTGGTTCCCAGTACATTATTCATGCCATCTTTTATCCCAAAGAGGTCTGAAAGCTGGCTGTGCTTCTTATGTTCCTTGCCTCATTCTCCAGTGAGACCATAAGTCTTGAGCAGAGCCAAGCATCCCCTACATCTGTTTCATGGTGTGTTTGGCAGCTTGAGGCTGTCTGCCATAAGGCTTTCTTGTGCAAAGTTAACTCCCTTCCCTTCCAAAATGACTGGCACACAAGGGGAAGATGTATTGAGATTATGGTATCTCCTGAAAGGAGGAGGACACAGCTGCTCTTTCACAGTAGTATCTGTTAATTCACGTTTCTAGGCACTGAAATATGCGTTCCAGACCAACGACCGCCTCTGCTTTGTCATGGAATATGCCAATGGTGGAGAGGTGAGTGCCTGCTGCTAAGAGGTCTGTTGCCCTACTGTAGGCCATGCAAGGAGATTGCCTCACTTCTCCACAGCTAACCACAGGGGTTCCATAGAATAAGCATTTCTCTCCAGGCCTTGTTCTTTGTTGCAGGAGGGAAGTAGGGCTTGAGTGGTTTCTGCATCTTATGATTGATAAACTGCAACACCCTCAGCTAGCAAGAGCCTTATATGCTAAGGACAGTTAGAGCCCACACAGGTTGCTTGTCCACAGTTCCTCAGGGTTTCTGTTGTTCACAATGTCCCTTTGGGGCATGTCTGCCTTCCCCTTGCAGTTGTTTTTCCACCTTTCAAGAGAGCGTGTCTTCACTGAGGACCGTGCACGTTTCTATGGGGCTGAGATTGTTTCTGCCCTGGAATACCTCCACTCCCGGGATGTTGTTTACCGTGACATCAAGGTAAGATAGAAGAGTGTAATTACAGTATTGGGGGTATTGTTATTGGTATGACTCCTTGTTCTCTGAAGGACAGAAAAGGAGGAGGTTTGGTGGGCTTTCTTGAGGGGGGAAATCCATATTCTGGGCACCCCCACCTTCTCCATTCTCCAATGTCAGAAGTTATATTTCAGACGATAGTAGAGTGCTGAGCAGGGCTTTCCACTCAAATTCTAGGACACAAAGACGACCCAGCATTCTGTGTCCAAACTATTTTGGGTCTTGAAGTTCACGTGAACTGAGCTGAGGAACAGCCTGGGAATCATTAGAAGTTTTTGTAAGGAAAGTTTGAAGAGTTTTGATCTTAGAAAGAAGTCAAGTAAAGGGGGGCATGATAGAGGCATGTAAAATTCAGCATGTGTTGAGGAAGAAGAAAGACATTTTCTTTCTTTCTTTAGGGTTCATCCACTAAAACAGAATGGTGGAGTGTTCAGGGAATATAAATGGAAGTCCTCCTTCACACAGGCAGACTTTAAACTATGGAATTCAGTATCACAAGGTTTAGTGGTAGCCAACAATTTGGATAGCTTTAAAAGAGAGTGTAGACAAATCCATGGAGGTTAAGGCTAATGATGGCCACTAGTCATCTTGGCTGTCTGTCACTTCCACTGTCAGAGGCAGCATGATTGTCTACTAGTTGTCAAGGATTCCAAGTCCATCAGAAGATGCTCTTGCACTCCTGGCCTGCCTTTGTGCTTTCCAGAAGGGGTGTTTGGTTGACTATCATGGGAACAGTATATTGGACTAGATGGGTCTGATCCAGTTTTATGGGTTTTACATGCGTAATAATAATAATGCCATCTGCTCCATCAGGCAGATCATTGTCAGCATCCTGGCTCCAAGGCTCTGTCCCAACAGCTTACTAGTGTACATTGCAGCAGTGCAGCTTAGATGGCCATCAGCATGTTGCTCACTCACTCATAAGCCAACCTAAAATACAATTTTTGTCTGTAAAATGCATTTGAGCCTGCTTGATATTTTCTGTTCTCTGGAACCTGCCTCTTTGTTAATCCCAGCTGTTGATAGCACATGTGAGCCTTACAGTTTGGCTCCCTAGTGACCTGGAAATGTTTCTGCCATGTGGGATACACCATGTCTTTTTTGTGTCTTCCAGCTGGAGAATCTCATGCTGGATAAAGATGGACATATAAAAATCACAGACTTTGGGTTGTGCAAAGAGGGCATCACAGATGGTGCCACAATGAAGACTTTCTGTGGGACGCCGGAGTACCTGGCCCCCGAGGTAACAGAAATCCCCTTGTTTGTAGAGTCGACTTGCCCAAAGGTTTCCAGTCCCAAACAAGCAGAGAAGTGGGTAGTGGAAATGGAGGGCCAGTTGTCTTGGGAAGAATCAGACCAGTGAGGAAAGTTGACTTTGCAGTTGAGATTGTTCCATTTCTTAATGAGGGCTGGTGGCACACCCTTCCTGACTGCCAGGTTCTCATTATATGCTTCATGAGGGGGATTGAAATCTCTTGGAGCACAGGAGTACCTGAGCATGACAGGTGGTTGCAAAATCTGCACACACTGGCAAAGCCCCAGAGACAATGGCTGCCTCCTCCCCCCAGCACTCTGTTCTTCCCTCCAACTGTAGGTGCTGGAAGACAATGATTATGGGAGAGCTGTGGACTGGTGGGGCCTTGGCGTAGTCATGTATGAAATGATGTGTGGGCGCCTCCCCTTCTACAACCAAGACCACGAGCGCCTCTTTGAGCTCATCCTCATGGAAGAGATACGCTTCCCACGCACGCTCAGCCCTGAGGCCAAGGCTCTTCTGGCAGGACTGCTTAAGAAGGACCCCAAACAGAGGTCAGTGATGGCCAAGTGAGAAAGGGCAACAGCTGTCCTCTGGAATGGTGGCATGCTAGAGAGGGAGGGACCTCTTCCTGTGGCTTCATTCCAAGTGGATCTCTGGTCAAGAAGCATAGTCGAACCTTGATTCCTCTCTTCAGATTCTAGAGTTTTGCTGAATTGCCTCTTCTGTCAAATGAACCTTGTGGGTGGATGTATTTTGGGTGGACTTTGGAGTTCTTGGTGAGAAAATTTGGCACTACATTCAAAGAAAGAGGCACGCCCAAGGGAAAGGTGTAGCATATTGCTATGATGGGGAAAGATCAGCTTTGGGGACATGTGTGCCCCACCCCCAAAGGCTTTTCTTCAGACCTTCAGATCCCCACAAAACCCCTTCACCTAGATCTTCCAAATTAGGGGTGGCAGAAAATTGCCCCAAAGAGTTGATCTGTTGATGCTTTAGTACTGGCAGGTACCTACATTCCCTTTCAAAAGAAGATTGGCTGAAACAGAAACTTCCAATTTGTCTTTTGTACAATTTTCAGGGGGCGCAGCCTACTTTGTAGATGAAAATTGGCTCCTCAACCTTTTTTAGTTGCCCAACATAGCTGTTTGATTTTACCAAGGCACAAGGCACAAGGGAACAGGAGCTGGAGACCCCCCCCCCCAAGACTAGTAGAATTGTCGCTCCTGTTTCACTCGAGACTCTGGAGGACTGGTGTTTAGGCACAGACACTTTTGCTTGAATCTTAGGTCTTTCATCATAATTCATGTTCATGTGTATGTGTGCACTCCACCCCCCACACACCCAGATCTTCCAGTAAAGTGATCATGGAAACTTTTGTGTTTCCAGGCTGGGGGGTGGCCCCAATGATGCCAAGGAGGTGATGGAACACCGTTTCTTTGCTGCCATCAACTGGCAAGATGTAGTTCAAAAGAAGGTAAGGGGATGACAGTGTCTTGTTGTGTAGCTCTCTGCCTCAAGAGTAGCTTGTTTTCCTTCCTCTCCTCCCACAGCTCTGGATGTTGCCTTCTGGACACCATTTTTCTTTGAAGAGATATGATCCAAGGTTGTGGGAACTGTGTGTGAGCAAACAGGGTAATGGAGCAAGTTGTCCTTTTTCTTTCCAGCTCATCCCCCCCTTCAAGCCCCAGGTGACATCTGAAATCGACACTCGGTATTTCGATGATGAGTTCACAGCACAGTCAATAACCATCACCCCACCTGACCGATGTGAGTAGGGTGCTGTAGGTCTGGCAGCCACACACCTCTGATACACAGCCAGTCTACATGGGTTGTACTAACCCTAAGAATTGCAGGGGAAAGTTATTCCCTCTTGTTCGGTACTTGACAGTGACAGTATGAGTGGATTATTATGATTTATTTTTGCCATGTTTTATATTTCCTTCAAACACCAACTGCTAAATCACTGCTCTCCTTCCCTGCAGATGACAGCCTGGACTCCTTAGATGCTGACCATCGGACCCACTTCCCCCAGTTTTCTTACTCAGCCAGCATACGGGAGTAGGTGGGGAGCTTCCCATGGTGCACCTGAAGGAGAGACAGACAGTTGAGGGTGCCAGACAGCAGAACTCCATGTGGGGGGAAGGTATATGTTTCCAGTTCCTTCCCCCCCACTTTCCCCCAAATAGCTGGTCCTGCAGCACCCCAGCTTCCGGAGGGACTGAGCAGACTTCCTTGTGCCTGCTGCACTCAGCCTCCTACAGCCAGGCCACAGGCCAGGTCCTGCACTTGCCACCATCAGTCAAACCGCTTGGAGCATTGGAGTCGCTCTACACCTCGTCCTGCTGACCCTTGCATCCCTGATCACCAAGCCTCACTTGAGTTTTGCAGGAGAATGGACTTTGGCGTGTTTCTTCCATCGCTTTTCACCTATCTGTGTCCTGCCATGGGCTTGTGTTTGGATGTTTGCTTGCAAAGCCACCCAGGTGGGAGGAAAAGGATGTGCTAGTGCTGGAACATTTGTGTGAAGCCAGGGAAGAGCTTGCTGGAAAGTCAGGGAACCTGTGGAATGGAAAGAACCTTTTGCAGTATCAAGTTGATGTGCAGCATCCAAAGGCACATTTTATTGGGTTGGCAGCTGCTCTTCTTCAACATTGCATGTGGATCATGGAGTGCACAAACCCCTTTGTTAGGGTGATGTTCACAAGCAAGACCCCGGGTGGTGGCGGCAGCAGTGTCTGCTAGGACACTAAAACAGGCATTATGCAGCTGAAGGAGACCCCTCACCAACAGTTTTAAGTTTGCAAGAACCTGACACAGCTTTGCAAACTCATATACCCCTCTTTGACCTTCACCATCCTCAGAGAGGGAATTGGCCTAGAGCTCCTGAGTGTCTCTTGTTTGCCTCAGAGGTGGCTGCTGGGGTGCAAAGGATGACTCCTCCCACTCCTGCTTCTGCTGCTACGTGTGGTTACTAAAGCAATAATGGCTCCTTTCAGGACTGTCTTAACCCAAGGACAAAGCATGTTCAGTGTTCCAACCTCCTGTTTCTCAGCCCTGCTCACCACCACATCTCTTTTTTACAACACAAGTCGGCCAGCAGGCCTGGGCCTCCGGTGTAGGCATGGGCAGCAGTGACCATGCAACATGAGCCTCATATTGGTGGCAGCAGGCAGCTGCAGCTTGCTTGCCACCCTCCACTTCTCTCAGTATAGCAGGTGACCAGGCTGACTTGTGTGTGGGTGTAGCTGCCATTGGTAGGAACACTCCTGGTGCCCCTGTGAACAGCCAGAAAGTCAAAGTGCTGCTAGGGCAAGGAACTCAAGGTCGCTGGTGGACACCTGAAGGAATTGGCCCAATTTGGATATTTTTCCTTGGCAGATGTTGCTTGGTTTGGATGGTTATCTGAGAGGCATCAGTATCTTCCTTTTCTCAAATGCTGGTGGTGCACCTGATATACTGTGTGGCTGCTACCTCTCGAGGGAAGTTGCCCTCTTCCAGTTGCATGCAAAATGTTTGCCTGTCTTAACCGTGAAGTCAGGAGAGATCAAGCCCAGGTGCTGTGTTTTCCAGCTGGCCAAACACCCCAGCAAATTTCACAAACTCGACAGATGCTTTCAACAAGAGAGAGTGTGTGTATGTGTCCCCTGTTAGGGTCAGTATAGGGCAGCCAGCTTTCTTAGAACCAATATCTTGGCTTTATTGTCTCTAGAACTCCCTTCTGCCCTGGTCTCAGTTGCATTGCTTGCAATGCTTCCCTTCCTTTTACTGAGTCTGGAAGAGCTGGCCTTCCCCTGCTATACTATTGTCTCATTAGCTTTTTCCATTCTTAAATGCTTTCCCCCAGCAAAGATGTGTATCACCAGTGTTTGCTTTGATGGGAGAATTAGGAAAAATGCTTAGGAGGACACACTTTAAAAGTTTCCCAAAAGGAACAGGACAAAATTAGAGATCTGCAGTCAGCCAGCATGTTTGGCTGTTGAATAAGAAACCCCCATGCCCCCAGCAATCCTGCCCTTTTATTCTTTGTGATCTGGTCATTTTTCATCATCACACTTCCAGTGTTTTCTGCCCTTTACTCTCTCCCCACCACACACATGCACATAGAGCAAGAGAGGCTGAGCCTAATCCTATCCATGTTCAGTGACAAGTTCCCGTACAATTCAGAGGGGCTTGTTCCTGTATGACTGTGTAGAATCACAGCCTAACTAACTTACCATGAATGTTTTTGAATACCTTGTGCTCTTTCTGGAGCCCTGTCCACATTTGAATCCTCAATCATTGTGGCTATTTCAACAAAGACATTGTTTGCTCTGGCAGCTATTACCCAGACAGCAAAAGCAGCCCAACACCTGAGCCTTTGCCAAGATAAGCTGCACCATTGAGGTATTGAGCCATGTCTGTGGCAGGAGTTTCCCCGTTTCCCTCCTGGAGAGGTTATAGGAATTGTGATAATCCTGTGCACATTTAGCAGGAGTAGACCAGGAAAAGTGGGAGGTTTTATTCTGAGCATCTAAGGTTAGATTATAACAAAGTCTAGATTTCCCTCTTTCAGCCTGGGTTTAGTGCATTGTTTGGTTTTCCATTAGGCATGGTATGACAGTGGTCTAGTCACATCTAAATAGTTGGGGCAGGATAGGCAACTACATCGTGTCCCAGTTCAATGAGCAGAATCATTGTAGGGACCTGACTCCTATGGAAGCTGCCTTAAGAACCACTGGTCCACCCAGCCTAGAATTGTCAACTCCGACAAGGAGCTGCTCTCCAGAGACCCAGGCAGGGGTGGAGTGGTTGGATGCCCTCAGCTCTACGATGCTGCAACATCCAGGAATCATGACAAGGGGCTTTTGAGTCCAATGTGGGCACTCCTTGCTGTTCCAGTCTTTTCCTGGTGGCCAGTAGAGTTTGGACACAAGAATGTCTGGTGGCATGAGCCACTGTCAGGGCTTTTTGGAATTAAACACAAGCCAAAATCAGCTGGGCTTCTAAGATATTTGTAGAATTGCTTAGTTAGCAGGGACTACTGCATTTTCTTGAGGTCCTTTCAGTCGCTGACTGAATACTAGACAAGATCAGTGAGAGAAGAGAAACACAGGAACATTTCTTTGCAAACTTCCCTTTGGTGAGGAGTGGAACTGTCTACTGTAAAAACAGCTGCCATTTGCTGGAGCCTGTCTCTTAGAGCAGAGCTTCCAAAGTTAACTGATGTGCAGTATTTCTTTCCAGTGTGTGCCAGGGACCGATACCATATATGTTGCCTGTGGGCTCCAATTGTTTGTTTCCTGGACCAGCAGCTGATTGCTCATAGACCAGTATTGGTCCCTGAATCACCTCTTTTGAGTAACACTGCCTTAGACCTTGTATGTCAATGCCTGTTGTTTGCATTGGGAAACAAGAATGAAACCCCTCTGTGGCCTTCAACCAGATTGTTGGAAAGTACATGGGGTACCATTGCCCTTTACACCATGAGAGTAGCCTTTTAAACAGCTTTAAAGGGCCTGCGGTCTTTTGAGCCAAAGGAGCCCCTATTGTGCTTTTAGGAGTGACTGTTGGCGATGATCTACAAGCCACCATTCTTCAGGGGCTGCCAAAATTATCTCTACTCACACTACCTCTTATTTGACAATGGAGAAGAGCTGCTCTGGCCCCAAGGTGCTAAACCTGCCTTGCTGTCCAAGCAAGAGTGCAAAAGCCTTGTTCCTCAGAGCTTGCTATTTTTAAACATAATGAATGACTGAGGGCCTCCTCTTCTGGGTCCACCCTTGCTTGGTGCTACACAAACCTTGCAGGGGCTATGATCAGTTTTTTTGTGGGGTGAGGTGGGGAAAAGCAGGTGTAAGTACCCAGTAACTTGCCATCTTGGACAGATCCAGATGCTCCATGCTCACAGAGGCCTCTCATTTCTTGAGCAATGGCTGCTACTGCCTCTGCTGCAGACCCTTTCTGCCATTCTGGAGAAGTGAAAAATCCTGTCTTGTGAGAAGGCACAAGGAGAGGTGACAAATCCTGCTTAGTTGTGAGGTAGCAGCTGGCCAAAGTTGGGACAGACCCAGCAAAAGCAGGGTGGGTTCTGCTGGGGAGTTTACTCACTCACTGGCCATGTCGCAAGTCCTCTGGCCACACTACAGAAGTCTTTCTGTGATTCTCTGAGCCCTCTAGCCTTAAGATCCCCTTTAACGGGAAGCATTCCTGGGGTGCTTTTAGCTGGGTCCTGGTGATCTTGGCTGATCACGCCATGTTCTTACCTCAAGTCATTTCCAGTAAAGCTTCTTCCCTGCATTAGGAACAGATGTAAGAAAGACATCTGTTTGAATGTAAACACACATCTGATCCTCCCACCCAGCTGCAAGAGGCCCCCAAATGTCTACCAAGCCACTGCACTTACTCAACTGATGGGACCCAAGATGTCCCTAGCTAGCAGGTGGCCCATTAGCTTGCCTTGTTGTTACAACCTCTCCAAAAACACCTTTGGAAGCAGCAGCTACAGACTGTACAAGCTTATAGACAGGTAGCTCCTAGTCTTGATGGTGATATTTCCCCCTGTTGGGTTCACAGGCAGCTGGCTGCCTGTGCATGACCATGCTGCCCAGGGTCAGGGGGAAGGAGGCAGAGATTGCTTCTAAGGTAGCCCTGCCTTGCCCTTTTGCCATCTTTTGTCACCCGATGCCTGGCGGCACTTCATTTGTGTGGGCTCAGGCTGGAACTGGCTCTATAGCTCCAAATTGTTTGAGGGCATGGTAATGCCCCCACTTCTTCCCCCTAGATGGGTGGAATTGGATTCTGAACACAGCAGCTGAACTTCAGCCTGTGCTCCATGGTTACCCCTTGGCCTTCCATTTCAGGGCAAGCCTTCCTTTGATGCCCACCTAAATCCAAAGTACCAGCGGTCTTAGAGCCTCAATTAAATGCTTTGTGGGTTTTCACGACTTGGTCTGCATTCACCCTTCAGGAATCAAACTTGGGATTGTAACCGAGGTGTATAGGAACACTTGGATCCTCAGACTACATGCTTACATTTGGGGTGAAACCCAAAGACAGACTTTTAAAGAAGAGCAACATACACACACACACATACGCTTGGGGAGTGGGGTCAATAAAAGGATTTCCCCCTCCCAGTTGGTTTCTGTAGTTGTGGTAGTTGGGGTTTCTTAACTTAATACCCTTGTTAGCAGCTTTGGGGAGGGAAATGTTTCTGCTGATGTGCTGTGTTTTTCTTTGCGGTCTCTCTCTCTCCACCTCTTGAAACCAACCCCACAGCAGCACTTGCAACCAGAGCCAACCCTTCTCAGGCTCTTGCCTGATACCAAGAAATCCGGCTTGTAAAATAAGGTCTGCCTGAGAGGCGAGTACTCCAGAGCATCTTTTGTAAAAAGTGGCCTATCCGTAGGAGACACCAAATGCTTGGTTTTCTTTTTGTTTTCAGTTGGTTGTTGTTTTTTAAGCCTCGGAGGTGCCTTCCTCTGCCCTTGGATTTGTACGGTACAAGCAATAAAAGGTTTTGTTTTCTTTCTAGGATGTGTGCTTGCATTCTTGCTGTAATAAGCTCTTTATTTTAGAAATCGAAGGCAAACTCCACCTGAACATATCTTACCAAGAAAACGCTGATAGGTTCGCCTTAGAGTCATCGTAAGTCAGAAACAAAGGAACACAGCAGTGCTGCCCTAAAATCCTACGACAAAGGGCAGGACAAGTATTTTAAGAAGGATAATAGTATTACAGTGGGGCTTGCATTTTTCTGCAGACACTGACCCCACCCCAAGCTGGGTCCTGCCAGATATTTTGTACTTCGTTATTGTGTGCCTTCAAGCCATTTCCAACTTACGGCGACCCTAAGGCAAACCTATTGCTGGGTTTTCTTGGCAAGTGTCTTTGGGGAAGGGGGAGCCATTGCCATCCTCTGAGGCTGAGAGAGCTTGACTTGCCCAAGTTCACCCAGCGGGTTTCATGGCCAGAGTCATAGTCAAACACTCAAATCACTACACCACACTGGCTGTACGGCTCCCTTTATCCCTGACCAGTGGCTATTCTGGCTGAGCATGATGAAAACTGGTCCAAAATACTTGAAAAACCCACCATGCAGAAAGCTAGTTTATGGTGATCTGTTTGTCCAGAATTATATCTCCTGATCTGATGCAGAGGCAAGGAGCTGCCTCAGAGAGGTAAGAACAGTCTCCATCAAACTTTTTATCACCACCTCTGCCTGCTCTTAACCCAGCTAACATACAGCATCATTGTCTTTATCCTGCCAGCTTGTTACAAGACACAGCATGGACAAACTGGTCTAAGGGGCTTTGGAGTCTAGAGAACACCACCACTGTCAGTTTTTCTGGGGGTGTAGTTGACTATCCACCTTCCCGCACACTGAAGGAAGCTTAAGACAAAGACAATGGCATTGTTCCACACATCTCTCTCTTCTGTGTTTGTATGGGAGCCCAGAACTGTGCCAAGTGATAGCATACATCCTTCAGCATCTTCTTTCTCACAATGACAACCCACACGTACCTGAAGGAAAGCCCAAAGGCAGGTGGAGAGGCAAGGCAACAGTTCACCTTCCCATTGCATGCTGTCCCCCAGCCCTATGTCTCAGTGCTATGGGATCCTGGGATTTGTAGTTCATTGTGGCACCAGAGCTCTCTGACAAAGAAGGCTAAGTATCTCACAAAGCTACCGATCATAAAAGTCCACAGCATTCAGCCAAGGCAGTTAAAGTGGTGTCAAGCAGCATTAATTCTGCAGTGCAGATGCAGCCGAATGTATTTGGCACAATAGCCTGTGATGGCAAGTGCCATACGTTATAACAGGATTATAAGAGCCAAAGGGATCTGGTAGCTGGGTTGAGTGCTGAAGTGTAGCTATGGAGGTGAGGGTTGGGAAGAGGGCTTTGCCCCCCCCCCCCAATAAAAATTCTGTCCTCCCTCAAAATTTTCCCTCCCCAAAATTCTAGGTTTGCAGACAATTAGAGATTGAAAATCATTAACCTTTAAAACTCTTCTATTTGCTGAAGCCATAGCCAGGGGTCAGCATGTTGGCCATATAGCAAAGTACAATATCATCCAAAATCCACCAAACAGTGATCCATTTATTGGACCAACTAAAATGCCCATTATACATGTTGCAAGCTTTCAAGGCTCCACTGGCTTCTTCGTCGGGCAAAGGTGTTAAAAATCACACAGGGGAAAGAAAGAAAATGGCGATGTTAGTCACAGGCCCGCATTTTGTCAAGATGTGTCAAATGCAGGCCTATGACTAGCATTGGGTTCCCCCCCCCCCCCATTTCTTCTTTGTACCATGTGATTTTTAACACCTTTGCCTGATGAAGAAGCCAATGGAGTTTCTAAAGTTTGCAATGTGTAATGTTTTACAACGTGTAAAAATACCATGGTTTTGCACATTTGGGATGATATTGCAGTACTTCCATTCCCTTGGTCGCTTTGCCTGCCCCTTTTCTTTGGGTGCCTAAACTGTGTTTCTAAATGCTTCAACCAAGGCTTTAAGTTATTGCAGTGCTAGAAATCTGGGGATTGAAATAAAATAGTAATCTGGGGAACAGAATTATTATTTGGGGCGATGCCTTCCTTTTGTTCCCACTCCCTTTCTAGATACACTCCTGCAGCTGATCTATTTGGCACCACATCTTGTAGCAGGATGTACCGCAGGTTAATATGGGAATATCAAAACCAAAAGAGATCTCACTGTGTTTTTCCTAGTGGTAGGGCTTTTTTATTACCTAACAAGCCCTAATTAAACCAACCTGGGTCCTGGGAGGAGGCTGAAGCCAGGGTTGCTCTTCTGGAAAGGGCTGAGGTCCTGGTTTTGTCCTTGGAAATATGTGGGGCAAGCCAAAGGCATATCTTGCCACAAGCCCCTGGCTGGTGCCACGGAGAGCGGTAAGGGGATGCCTCTGAGTTTGTTGTCTTGGGGAGAAGGTAATGTTGGACAACTATTTCTGGAGCGCTGGCAGCTCTTCCAGAATGCTTCCAGAATGGAGGCATTTAGAGAGGATCTTCTTCATTGGAAGGGAGATATTTTTGCCTTAGGTTTTGGTGGATTTTTTGGGCTATGAAGAGTTTATTCCTGACGTTTCGCCAGCAGCTGTGGCTGGCATCTTCAGAGAAATTATTGGTGCCTTGTGAAGTCGAAGGCTTTCATGCGGCATCCATAGTTTTTTGGGCTCTGTGGCCATGCTCTGGAACAGTTTATTCCTGACGTTTTGCCTGCATCTGTGGCTGGCATCTCAGGGATAAACTCTTCCAGAACATGGCCACATAGCTTGAAAAAACCACAAAGAACTATTTTTGCCTTGTTTTCTCCCACCAAAGGGATGCAACTTTGGAGAGGATCTGGTGTTGATCTCGCAGGGAGCAATCTTTTTCCTGCTTCTCAAGCAAGACACCCCTTGAGAGGGTTTTAAACAGAATGGTTTGAAAGCCCAGCAGGTAGCTGGAAGGCTTTCCATCCAATCCCAGGTGCAGTTTGTTAGATGCAGGCCGTGGAGGGAAGGTTTCTACTCTGCATGTGCTCAGATGCAATCCCAGGTGCAGTAGATGCCTGGCTTTCCTAGCTTGCTCAAAGTCAAGAGGGACAGGAGAGGGCTCGCTTGCAGTGTCTAAAACACTGTTTCTCAACCCTGGGTTGTACCTTTGGGGGTCGAATGACTCTTTCACAGGGGTCGCCTAAGTCGGCCATCGGAAAACACATATTTCCAATGCTCTTAGGAACAGAGACACCACTCCTCTATCCAGGGGGTCATCACAACATGCGGAACTGCATTAGGAAGCTTGAGAACCACTGATCCAGGAGGAGAATCCCTTTCTCATCCCTCCAACTGTCTCACCTTTGTGGAAAGGGATCATTCCACAGCTCCGTCCCCAACAGGGCTCATAGAATACTTGTGCCCTCTGCTCCACCTGAGCTTGAGCAAACCCTTTTAGGAGATGGATGGGTAGCACTCCTTAAGTTAAGGAACTTGAACAGAACAGGAGTGGAGGGTAACCTTCTCTGCGCCCTTTAAATCCTCCCCAATTTTGCTTGCTTGCAGGCAGCGGATGAGAAAAGGGAACCTTTGAAAAGCAAGGACAACAAAGGTTTGAACAGTGAACAAGGATCCAGGAAGGTGAGTGTATTTGCTGGCCTGGATGATCACCGTACTTTGGTAGCCATGGTTATCATTTACACAGAGTCAGAATTCAGAGCTCACTTCAGCAGTGAAACCTCATTCTCCCTCTACATCCACACTGCAGAAGAAATAATCCAGTTTGACACCACTTTAACTGCCCTGAATCAGTGCTATGGAATTCCGGGGAAGTGTAGTTGGTTTTCACATCAAAAAAAGTGTCACAACAAACTACACTTCCCAGAATTCGACAGCATTGAGCTATGGCAGTTAAAGTGGTGTCAAATTGGATTATTTCCGCAGTGTGGATGCAGCTGCCCATATAACTGGACTGTGTGCCAACAGTTCCAGATCAAAATGAACAAGAGTGTTATACCACTTGGGGGAAAAAGAAGATGGATAAAGGGGGATCAGTGGGATGGAATGGAGTGCCCTGTGGAGGAGGTCAATGGGGTGTGTGTGTGACACCATGAGTTACTACACAGGGTGACACGAACCCTAATGATGCCACTGTCTTGTGTTAAGGCACAAGTGCTTGTCAAGAGCAACGTCCCATCCATCTGCATGCATTTGTTTTGCTGAATGCTTGCTGGGGGGCCCTACATGAACAGTGTCTCTTACTCTCTGGGAAGGATGCTGCTGGTATATTCTAGCACTCTTGCTGTCAACTTCCCTCTGCCCAAATCTTTCCTGCAGAAGAAAAAGGCCCCAGGAAACCATGAAAAAGAATTTGCTTCTGAGAAGTTGGGAGCTATCTGTCCCAGGACGCTGTTAGAAGCCCCTTTGCAAAGAGGTAAGAGGGGTTCAGAGGAGGGCTGGTTGCAGGACGAACAAAAAAAGGGGAGATGTGTTAGGAATCCATGAAAAGACAGCCCTGTGATGGAGGGTGAGACAACTAGGCTCATACTTTCACCCAGGTTCAATCTCTCCTCTCTTGAGGACCTCAAGTAGCTACAGCTTCCTGCATGGCAGCGGGTTGGATGGCCCTGGGGTCATCTGTGATTCGACTGTTTTATATTTTCTTAATGATGCATGTGATTTTGCTTGTGTTTCTCTTAACTCTGCAAATCCTAATCTTGAGTCCTAATCTTGGAGGGGAAAGTGAGGCATAAATGAAGTGATTGATTGAGTGACGTACCTTGCAGAACAGACAGCTATGGATGGCTTCACCAAGAGAGCCAGGCTGCATGAACCACAGTAATTTCTCTCCTCCTTAGTTGTTCCTGTCTCAGAATCCCTTGCCGAGGAACTGTCCCAAGCCATGCTGCGGATGGACATGGGCCTAGAGAGAGAATACGCCTATGACATCTTCAGCAGCATGATGGTGAGTTGGAGAGGGAGGAACATAGTACCTGTAGCCTACTTGATGAGCAACTTAATGGGAAACTTGATTCTAAGGCTGCTGCCGCACTGCAAAATTCATGCCATTTGACACTGCTTTAACTGCTGTGGCTTCATCCTATGGAATCCTGGGATTGTTGTTGTTGTTGTTGTTGTGGCACTAGAGCTCTCTGTTAGAGAAGGCTAAATAGCTCACAAAACTACAATCCCAGATTTTCACAGCACCGAGCCACGGCAGTTAAAGCAGTGTCAAACGGCATTAATTCTGTAGTGTAGACGCAGCTTGAGTGGTAACATCTAGGGCAGAGGAGGAAGAACTCAGTATATGGACTGGCTGTTTAAAATAACAGTCCTCTGGCACCTGGAAGACTAAACAATTTATGGTAACAACTTGATAACAAGGAAACTCCCCTCCCTACCTCCATGTTATCAATCCGGATTGTCTCTTATTGCTGTTTTGAAAAGTTGGCAACCCCATTAGTACCAGAACTTTGTTTACATCAAAATGGTTAATGTGAGTTGACTGTCTGGATAGGAAGCCAAAGACAATATATGCCATGGCCAGAACAGCCATGACTTTGGGGAGGGATGTATAGGATATGGAAGACAAACCTCACTCGGCGGCTCTTGCTTTTCCTTTCCCCAGCAGAAGCAGCAATTGTATGCGTTCCAAGCCTTTGACTTGCCACGCTCCATCACAGCGGAGATGCGCGCCCTTGTCATTGACTGGCTCGTGCAAGTTCATGTAGGTATTTACAAGACTGCCCATCCAAACAGGGACCTGGTCCTGAGTCCCCAGTTTCCACGAATCATCTCAAAGTGGGATGTGAGGGTACACATTCTCCAATTTTGGAGGGCTCAACTGCAGGCGGGAGGACAAGACAGTCTGCCAATCTGCAGTATAGCTAACAGAACAGCCCCCTCCAACAATTAACAAAACTTTGTTGACCATGCAATTAACTGTCTCTGTTAATTGCTGTGGTGTCAGGGCTCACCCTCTGCTCTGCCTCCATCCTCTGGCAAAAACCAAGGTAGCGAGATTAAGTGTTCCTCTTCCTATCTTCCTAAATAGGTGAGAAAGAATAATCCCCTCATTTCACTTCGAGTTTACTGTCCTAATTTCCAAACAGGAGCATGTGCTTCAATGACAATCTGTGAGCCACTGTGGTTGGTATTTAATGCATAGAGATCACTAGGATGTTACTTGGCTGACTATGTCCTCATTTTCATCTGTGAAATGTTGGAAGGTATGCAGCCGTCTTAGCATCCCTTGGGCGGCAATGTGGCCTCCCCATCAGTTGTCCATCCCTGTCCTTCACCAAATCCAAGAGTCCCTACTGCAAAACATACACACACAAACCATGTGTCACTACCTCTGCCCTCAACTCTTGCTCTTTCCAGGAATATTTGGGCCTGCTAGATGAGACACTTTACCTGACAGTCTACCTGATGAATGGCTACATGAGAGCAGGCAAGGTGCGCATCCGCAGCCTGCAGCTCCTTGGCATCGCTTGCCTCTTCCTGGCCTGCAAAGTGGAAGACAGCACTTGCCCAGAGGTAAGTGGAAAGCTGATATTGGAAGGACCAGGGAGAGCCTTGTGTCTTATCCAGGAAGGACTGCTTCCAGATTGGTCCCAGTTATTTCAACTGATTTTAAAATGTCCCAGTTTTTCTTTCCCCCAGCACTAACCTCTCCTCTTTTGTCCTCAGTTTGCATATCCTGTTGGTGCAAACAGTTCAAAGTCCCAATGTAGTTTACACCAAATTAATTCAGTTGGATGAGGGAAGAGGGGTGTATTTTTGTCTTCCCAGTAGGCCAAGGCAAAAGCAAACTGCCGCAGCTTCTTCTAGCTTTCCAGTTCTTCTTTGTTAATAACTTTGCCATTGTATCCACATTCGGACATGACTTGGCTACACACGTCCCAGCTTTCATCTGCAAAATGTTGAAGTATGAGATGATGGTAAGCTGTATGGTTTTGCACAGATGCCATCCCCCACTGAATAGCTACTTCTGCTGTATGGGTCAAGATGGCAGCAGAAGGTGTGCATTTGGTTTCATGGTCTGGTGGTGGGTTTTCTGCAGGCCTATTTAACAGTGCAGATGAGCCATGCAGAAAGTGAATTGCTGCTCCTGGAGGCCTGGAAAAGGCCAGGAGTCTGGGGAGGCTGAGAGTCAAAATAATACATGCAATTGCAAGGCGACACCTTGACCACACCTAAAGAAAATACCTTGAGGAGCTATGATTTTATCAGTGCGAGACATCCTTCCACCAATCTCAGTTATTACACGTTGTCATGATATCCATAGTTGCTGTGGCCTATTCAGCTATGGTCATTGTGGGAAAGATGGGATGTTTAATTATGGTGGTGTCATGGCTCTACTGCAGCTCTGAGGGCATTCTGGCCAGGATAGGTGTTGGCTGGACAGCAACCTAGATGACCTGCTCATTCCTAGGGAGGGTTTTGAGGGACGGCAAGCAGTCAGAGCCTTTGTGGGAATGGCTCTTCTATCCCAAAAGAAAACTCTTCCACATACACAAACACTGCATCAAGAAGCCCCCCTTCCCCAAGCCACCGGCTGCCACCTGATCCCCTTCTCACCTGCAGCCGGCCCAGCTGTGCTTCATGACGGGGGATTCGTTCAGCCGGAAGGAGCTGCTGCGCATGGAACGTAAAATCCTGACCCGCCTGAAGTTTGAGCTGCATTATGCCAACCCTGTCCACCTGCTCCGCTGGCTGGCAGAAGTCACCCATTCCACCTTGGAGGTGAACCTCAGAAATCTCATGGGGGATGAGAGGGGGGGACTACAGATTGTAAACCACTGAGTTTGCTATGAAGTGGAATAGAAATGTAAATGCTATTGCTATTGCTACTCAAAGTTTGGAAGAGACTCAGTGTCTCTTGCTCTTTGGAGGACAAAGAGAAGCCAGCCCTGGTTTGCTCTGCTTGATGTATGGCAGCCAAACTGTTGACTCCTCTCTTCTTCTCACTCCTTTTCTTGCCTTGCCAGCTGCGTTACCTGGCCCAGTATTTCCTGGAGCTCTCTGTGATGGAGGTGGACTGTGTGCGCTTTGAGCCTGCTCAGCTGGCTCTCGCTGCCTTGCACCTGGCACAGCGCTTGCTTCTTCAGGAGCCTGGCCTCAGAGAGATGGAGATGTTCCAGGAATCCTTTACCAAACTCCATTCATACAGGTAAGAGGGTCTTTTGGGGGGGGGGAATCAAACCCCTTCCAGTACTATGCTTTTACGTCATTTCCTGGTCTGCCTTGCAATGGGAATTTAGGTGACCAAAACAGTAAACTCCTTCAACCCAGTGATGGAAGAACCCTTCCCTGTTTCATGCTGTGACTGTGGGACGGCAAGTCTTGATACAGGGGGATACACACACACACACACACATAGATATATACTACTACTGCTACTACTACTACTACTAATAATAATAATAATATTTCCTGCAAACAACAAGTTTATTGCTTAGTCCGCTGACCATATCAATAGAAGACTAAATTCAAAGTTACAACATATAAAATACAAGATTAAAAAAAATCAAAATGTATGCATATATACAAAGATAAAACTGAAGTCGCACTTAAAACTCAAATGGGGAGTTTAAAAAGGACGCAGACTAACTAAAAGCAAATTTAATAAAGTGGGATACAAAATGAAATAGGACTTGCTAAAACAGAGTGGGAGCTAACAATGAAAGTGTTTAAATGAACTCGTCGCTGTGACATGAAACCCCGTTTTGTACCATACATTGATCTCTCAAGCGAGCAGCATTAACTACTACTACTACTACTACTACTACTACTATTTCCTGCAAAATCGGCATCCCTGCTTTGCACGGTGCCTTACCTGCTCTGGGTTTTGTTTTACAGCGAGTATGAACTGTCCGCAGTCTACCCCTACATGGCCAAAGCCGCTTTGCGAGGACCCAGCTGCCCCCCTGCATGCCATCTTCCTGAAATACTCCCGGCCTCACAAACTCTGTGTCAGCACCAGCGCAGCCATCACAGCCTCTGAGTACCTGAGTCGCTGCCTGGGGAGTCCCATCGCATGAAGGATGGGGACAGTTGCATTTTTTCACAGACTGGCTGAAAGGAGTCACTCCTGGGACCATTGCCCCACTCAGCGGATGACCAAAGCTCATGGCCAGAAACCCATCAAGTTGGCCAAGTGTGAAGGATTAATTTGTGTGTTGCTGGCAAGTATTTTTATGTGTCTATATGTGTTGTTCATTCTCGTCCTTTCCCTATTCTACTACTTCTATCGTTTCTCTCTGTATGCGCAGTGTGCCATGCCACTCTTTCCCGCTTTACCTCTCACTTATGGCATTTTAACAAAATTATGCCACAACGGCAGGCGTTTCCCAGCTCAGTCCTATTGAGCTGCCACAAGGCCTTTTAAAAAAAGAAAAGAATCGATGCCTCATAAGAAAATGGGGCTCATCAAATGTCTAATAAAGTATTTTATTATCTCCTTATTCTTCTCAATGTGTGCGCATGTTTCTTTTCTCTGCTTGAACTGGCTACGGTTCCAGACCTTAGGGTTCATTTGGTGTCCAACACTGACACTGCTTTAACATAAGCTTTATGGGTGATACATGATGCAGCAGATTGCACACAGCAGAGAAGCATCCCTTTCACCGATGGCGTCTAGCAGCCCTCATATCCAGGGATAGAACTGGAACCCTAAGTAATGAATTCTACCCAGACTAACCCCAGATGGTCTAAAGTTAATCAAATCCGCAAATATCACATACCTGCAAATATGGAGGGGCCAGCGTATTGCGTTGTTGTCTCTTTTACATAACCGTTCCGTCTACCCCGTTTCCCCGTAAATAAGACATACCCATAAAATAAGCCGTAGCAGGATTTCTAAGCATTTGCGCAATATAAGCCATACCCTGAAAATAAGATAGGGATAGGCTTGGTGCGGAATGGAAAGGGGGCGGGAAGGGAGCGGAAAGATTGGGGCCGAGGGTTCGAAAGGGAAGCAAGGAATTGAGGATGGAAATTCCGGGTTTGGAGAGTTATGGCCACGTTCCAGAAGAAGACGACTTAACTAGATTTGAGTAAATGTAGGTTGTTAATAAAAACAAGACATCCCCCAAAAACAAGCCGTAGCGTGCCTCCTTGGGGACAAATAAAAATAAGACAGTGTCTGGTTTTGGGGGACACCCGGTATTGCACCCATCTTTGTCTTTGAGCCTGCCAAAGGTCCATCTCCTGGGGCTGCCTAGCCTTGAGCCAGGGCAGTTGCAAGGGCCTCCAAAGGGATGCTTGACGCAGGCCTTTGGGTCCTGTCTCAGGCTGGCGGCGCTGATGCTGATGCAAGAAGAGGAGGGCAAAGAATTTCCCATCGTGCTCTGCTAGAGCGCTGTCCGCGGTGCTGAAGAGCTGCTGCTGGCTGCTGCTCTTGCTGCTGTTGCCTGGCTCGCTGCTCCTGGGCGGCCTCTTGGGCTGGTGGCCCCTCTGCCCCCCTTCCCTGGGTCCTGGGCCTTGATGCACAGCCCCCTTTCCCCCCCAGCCCTGCCCCACCGGAGAGAGGCCTTCTTCCAAGGGGGAGCCCAGCAGGATGGAGCCAGCCTTCTGCTGCTGCCCCTGCCGCCTCCTGTGAAGCCCGGGAGGAGGACCAGGGCCATGATGATGATGGAGGACAAGAAGACCAGCGGGCCTTTCCAGCGGAGCTGCCCAGAATCCGGGGGGCCCGGAGGGGCCCAGCTGGAGGCCAAGATCCAGGCGGCGGTGGAGTTCAAGGCCGAAGGGGCCCGATGCTACAAGCAGAAGAAATTCCGAGAGGCCATCGGCAAGTACCACCGGGCTCTTCTGCAGCTCAAGGGGCTGCTGGCAGGAGAGGAGTCCTCGGGCGGCGATCGCGATGGGGCGGCAGGGACAGCAGCATCAGGGCCATCCTCAGCAGCATCCTCCTCCTCCTCCGAGAAGCAAAACAGCCTGCTGCTGGGCGAAGGGTCCGGGGGATGCTGCTACCGCTGGCGGAGGCTCTCCGAGGAGCAGAGGGCGCTGGTGGAGAGCACCGAGATCGAGTGCTACAACAGCCTGACCGGTGAGCAAGGGACCCCGCCGGGAAGCCAGGGACTCAGGGGGAGGGCAAAGAGCAGCTTGGTTTGGCCCCACTTGCAAGGGCAGCCCTGGGTCAGGATGGGGGACCCAGCAGCCAAGGGAGGCTCACTCAGAGAGAGAAGTTGGTGGCCTGAGGTTTCAGAGACTTGAGACTCAGAGTGGAAAGTAGCCCATGCTTCCATAGGCTTGAGCCTCAGATGCATGGGACAGAGTGGAAAGTAGCAGGAGATCTCATAGACCTGAACCTCAAAAGCATGGGGTAGAATGGAAAGTAGCAGGAGCTTTTGTAGACTTGAGCCTCAGATGTATAAGGCAGAGTGGAAAGTAGTATGAGATTTCATAGCCTTTGAGCTTCAGATGCATGAGGCAGAGTGGAAAATAGCACTTGAGCCTGCTTCCTTGGATGCATGAGTGGAAAGTACCTTGAGCTTTCATAGACCTGAGCCTACTTCCTCAGATGTGTGGGTTAGAGTGGAAAGTAGCACCAGCTTTTATAGACTTGAGTCTCAGGTGCATGCATGGGGTAGAATGGAAAGTACCATTCATAGACTTGAGTCTGCATCCTCGGATGCATGGGATAGAGTGGGAAGTACCATGAGCTCTCATAAACCTGAGCCTACTTCCTCAGAAACATGAGATAGAATGGAAAGGAGCAAGAGCTTTCATAGACCTCAACCTCAAATGCATGGGGTAGACTGGAAAGTAGCACAAGCTTTTGTAGACCTGAGCCACAGATGCATGGGCAGAGTGGAAAGTAGCATGAGATCCCATAGACTTGAGCCTCAGATGCATGGGGAAGAGTGGAAAGATGCAGGAGCCTTCATAGCT
>NC_056530.1:21064147-21079357 GCF_019175285.1 Sceloporus undulatus
TGCAGCCTAACACATTTCTATTTGGCACAAAGCTTCCTGAACCCCCTTCATGTCAAAATAAATATCTTAAAAGGACTGAAAGATTCTTTGTTTGGTTCAATGGTGATTTTGAGAGTTGAAATAAGTTACAATTATTTTTATTCAAGTTTATTTGCAAAACATCTGCCATTTTAACATTATGGGAATTTTCTGGGAATTGTGCCTGAATATTCCCTGTGATCTGGGGGGATTCAGTGAGTTTTGGACAAACATTTTCGGGAATTATCTTCCAGGCTTGTTGGAAACACTGCTGCCGGAAGAGATCCCTCTCATTACTACCTTAGAGGCCTTTAAGAAGGCACTCAAAACAGATCTCTTCTGGTGGACTTATCCACTGAATTCCATATAAAAAGGTTATGATGACTGCTCTTCCTTGACTCTGATTGTTGGCTAATGGACAAATTGTAATTTTTAGAGAACTAATAGGAAGCCTTGGTAAATTCAGTGTTAGTGTTTTATGGTTGTATTGATTGTAAATTGTGCTAAGTGTCTTTTAAGGCTGTAATCCCTCCTCGATCCGTGGAAGAGGCAGAAGGTATAAATAAACTATATTATTATTATTATTAACTAAAAGACAGTGGTCCACGGTGTCGAAAGCCACAAACAGATCGAGGAGGACAAGGATAGAGTAAAGGCCCTTCACCTTGGCCTGCAGGCCAAGGTACAATAACATCCCAAATCCACAAAACAGTGATTATTTTTTGACCAACCAAAATGCACAAAATACATGATGCAGGCTTTCAAAGCTCCACCGGCTTCTTCATCAGGCCTCCGCAGAACAACACAACAACAACACTTTGAGAAAATGCAAGCCTGTGACTAACATTGTCATTTGCCTGATGAAGAAGCCACTGGAGCTTTGAAAGCTGGCATGCTTATCTCTCACCTTCTCTCTGCTTAGGGATGCCCTTTGATCCCGTCTTCATTCTAAGCCACGCAGTCTCCAATGTCATCTGCTTCATTGTCTTTGGAAATCGGTTCGACTACGACGACATCCAATTGCTCTATTTGAACAAGCTGATAACGAAACGCTTACTGGTCACCAGCTCACCCCAGGCAGTGGTGAGAGTGAGATTCCTCTGTCCCAGATGTCTAGCTTTGCTGCTTGCCCTTCTATTAAAATATGTATTGATCTTAGATGTTCGTATTCTGGACCCTTGGGTTTTTAACTCCCAGGATCCTCAACTGATAAGCCATGCTGGCCAGCCCTTTTGGGAGTTAAAGTCCAAAACGGTGAAGGGAGGGAGAGATCCAGCCCAACACCATCAACTGACTACTCTGTCCCCAGTTATTCCTCGGATCCACTCCAGAACCTTCATTTGAATTGGAAGGACATGCATGATCTTGGTTATGGAACCAGAATTCTGTATTGCGGTATTTGCTGCATCACTTTACACATACTTGGGTATATAGCAGAAATGTTCAGAAACCCTGTTAGGGAATGGTGCAGATGTGTAATAGGACCCTGGCAAAAGTCTCTTGATACACTTCAGGGTCTACCAGTACACATTGGTACTCCCTAGCCCAGTGATGGCGAACCTATAGCAGGCGTGCCAGAGGTGGCACTCAGAGCCCTCTCTGTGGGCACATGTGCCGTCGCCCCGACACAGAGTTTTCCAGAGTTTGTTACTGGAAAGCCAGAGGGACACGGTACTTTGCAATACTGTACATAAGTGTGTTTTGGGTTGCAATTTGGGCACTCGGCCTCTAAAAGGTTCACCATCACTGCCCTATCCAGTGTCCCAATGTGCATTGTCCCTGATGCTCATTGGGTCCTCTTATGCATGAATCCTAATGTGTATCAGTCCCAAAGAACTATAGTTACTTTGCTGGCCCCCCCAACACAGCAATATGGCAGCAGCCACCTACTAAATATGGACACTGCAAACTGTTCACTTTTATTTTCTGCAGACATAGGTCTACTTACAAAGACACAAGTCCCTGGATTAATTCCTGCCAAGATTTGTAAGAGAGCGCCATCATTTTACTGATTGCACCAGGTCAGCCCTGGAATGAATGCAATGTTTGACTTCTTGTGCGCATATGCACAGCACACTGCTTCAGAAGTTAAGGGGTACAGTTTCCAGGCAAACCCTTGCCCCTTTGGAGACGTTGAAGAAAGCCCAGTGGACTCACAGATCTGCCTTTCTACAGTGCTTTGGAATATATCACTTACGCTATCATTCATTCTCCAGGTGGGAAAAACGAGGCTGGGAGAGATGTAATTGCCCAGGGCTGAAACCGAATGCTCGCAAATTTTCTCTGCACAATATCCATCTATATAACAAAAAAATGGGGATAAACACCTCTGCGATGCCATCAGGGAACTTGGGGCGCCAGCCTTTGGTTTCAGCTACCATTTGGCCACCCTCCATCCTACTGTTTCCAAAATATATATTTAAAACATTCTTTGTTTTGGCGATGGCGAACCTGGAAACAAAGGGGACAGATAGCATGGACAAACCTACACCATTTTTATACCAGTTAGATTGTACATGGTTTCCCCCTCACGGATTCTGGGATCTGTATTCTGTGCAGATGCTTATAGAGATATTGGCTGTATTCTGTACTGCAGAAACAATGTAATTTACACCGCTTTTAATTGTCATGGCTCCAGGTATGGCATCCTGGGATTTTGGTTGTTTGTTATGGTACGAGAACTCTCGAATGGGAGAAGGTTAACTATTCTACAAACGACAAACCCCAGAATTTCATAGCTTTGATCATTGGCAGTAAAATCGGTTGTCAAATTGCATTATTCCTGCAGTGGAGATGGCATCCATTGTTATCAGAGACCCCTTAGTCGCTGCCTCTACTCACAGACCTCGAGTCCCAAGAGAAGAAGAACGTTATACTAAAAATGGTAGCTGTTATGTTTTTCTTGAAGGTCCCGCTGGATTTTGATGAGGAAACAGTCAATGAAAAGTCCCGGAGATTAGGATCCAGCGTCTGCCGGTTTGCTTTCAGTCGTTCGCCCACAAACTTGCCCAGATTCACGATAGTTTCTTGTAGATCTGCCGTGAGGGCCGGGTGTGTGTTATCTCATGATCTTTGGGGAAGGTGACAGCAGCTATAGCAAAAGTGGAGAAGGCCATACCATGCACACAGACTGAGTCAGATTTGAGGTGGATAAGAGTCATTGCACCCAAAACAGCTGAGGCTGATCCTGTGGAGAAGGGCCACTGGTGTCAACGTAAATTTGTGGGTTGTTTTGTGGATGCAGGCGAAGATATGTTACCACAGAGAAGTCCCATCACCTCCAAACTAGATCGATTTGGCTCGAACCAAAGGCTTTTTACATTTTTGTTTGTTGTGTTGCCTTTGTGTCATTTCCGACTTATGGCAACCCTCAGGTGAAGCTATCATGGGGTTTTCATGGCAAGATTGGTTAAGAGGTGGTTGCTTGCCTCCTCTTAGCTGAGAGAGTGTGACTTGCCCAAAGGTCACTCCAGTGGGTTCCGGGGCAGGCAGAGCTGAGATACGAACTGGTCGCAGGCGTTAGTTAGTCTAGTGCTCCAACCACTATGCCAACTGCTCTATTTTATTTTAAACAGAGTTGCTGTAATGGACTTACCTGTCCCCCAGGTTGAGCTCATCCCAATTCAGTTGCTGTTGATTCAGGTAAGCAACAGTGAGGAATTTCAACTCTGTGTATTCAAAACGCTCTCCAAAACTCGGGTGCAGATGCTATTGGATCCGGCGCAGCTCAAGCAGAAAGTGGGATTCAACGGTTTCCCTGTGAATAAGGCGGGAAGAAAGGCAGTAAGAAGACTTAAACATACACTCAGTCACACATATCCACTATCTTTCATACATTTCTCTTCAGACCTTCTCAATAAACAAATCTGCTATTGGGTTATGACTGTTTTTAAATCTATGGCCACTTACTAAGATGGTAGTTTCAGTGTGGTACGGACCGGGATCTGCCATAGGCTGCATCTTGTATGTTGAATGAATGCAGTTTGACACCGCTTATCTGTCAGAATCAAATGTGGTGGGAATTCTGGGATGTGTAGTTTTGTAGCTATTTCGCTTTCTTTTCAGAGAGTCTTGGGCCACAACAAACTGCAAATCCCATGGGTTCCATTAGGGATGGAGCAATGTACAATTAAAAGTGCATCAAACTGCATTTCTTTCTCAGTGTTGGCGCCGCTTGACCTCATTCCTATGTCTTAAGCTGGAATTTAGCAAGTGATGAAACGTTTCCTGGCTGAGATTGTTTTGAGGGACCTCTAAATGCTACACATAATAGGCTGTGCAAAAGACACATCGAAGTGGATAAAAACAGATGACAGGAGGTTCGCAGCTCCATTGGAAGCCCTCTAATAGTGCCGTATTGGTCTCAGTTTTTTGGGGAAATGCTCCAAGGCAAAGAGACACTGGCCTGCCAGTCATATAAGAGAAGGGTGAATAAATTCCTCTCCATCTTCCGGACTCGGAATAAACCCACCTTCAGTTTTCCGGAATTCAGACCACAGGACTGAGCCTCCTCCTTGATCGTCATCAATGGATCTCTTCCCCATCCCAAAAGTTCTGACAAGTGGAGATAGCAAACCGGCGCAACTGCTCCAACGTTCTCCGGTCGCCGTAAACTATTCCTGCGTAGAGAAAAGAACAGAAACCCGGGGGAGGGCAATAATAGCTTGCATGCGTTACCTTCCAATGTTTAACGGATGATGAAACAAGAACACCTGTGGCCAAGCAACATCAGAGTGTGGTCAAGATGGCATAAGGTCAATTAAGAGGAAGGACCACATAAGCTAGAAGAGACTGCAGCAGTTTGCTTTGGCCTTGCGCCTATTGGAAGCGCAAGATATTGCCTCCTTCTCCCTTTATTGAATAATGGCGTACAACCTACTTTTGACTTTGAACTCAGTTTGCAGCAACTGCTGAAGTAAGCTGAGACTGAAGGGGGGAAGTGGGAGGAGGCAATGAGAAAGAAACGGGTCATTTTTTTATAGCGCTGAAAAAATGGGATGACAAAGGATTTAATCCGGACTGTCCCTGCCAAACTCGGGACAATGTGAGAGCATGCATGAGATTTGCCATCAGCAGATGGCTTTGGTCCTTGATGATCTAGTTCAGAGCCATTGGAAGGAGGATTTAAGAAAACCCTTTGAACTAAGATTACATAATCATTCTGCAGGGACCATTCCAACTGAAAAAAGAGTGATTTGAGCAGTTCATTTTGGTATGAGAAACTTTTGGGCCCAGCTAAGAAAAATGCGTGGGAGTTTCCCCCTTGGTGCTTTTTTGCTGTTTCCCACGTTTCCGGAAAACCGAGCTAGCAGTGCTGTCCAAGTGGATTTCTATGTTAAACGTAATAGTTCATAGCCCATCTGTTTCTAGAAACACTTTGGGCTCTGTGCTTCTTGCTTTCATGTCCCTCATGCAAGCGGGTGCTGGAATCCATTTTTTCAGCTTAAGGGACGATAGATGCTCTGTTCCGCTATGAAACACCTGCTCCATTCATTATCAACAAAGCTTTTCTTGGTCCAGCTCAATGCCACGCCAAATCTTTTCAAGAATCTTGTTGAGAGTGCATCTCCACTGCGAAATAATGCAGTCTTTGACACTCCTTTGATGGCAATGGCCTCCTATCCGAACAGCATCCTTGGATCTGTATTTGTGTGAATGTACCAGCATTATTTGGCGGAAGGCTAAAACTTGTAAAACTTACCACAAAATCCAGGATTCCATCAGGACGGTAGCACACAGCACTTAAAAGTGGTGTCAGGACTGAATTATGTCTACACCCTGAAAGCCTGTTAAAGGAAGACTGAACCACTGTAGACCCACAAAAGGGCAGAGAGGCTAGGGCATATAGCTGGACTTTGTCATTCCCTCAAGATTCTTCCATGGAGAGGGAATCTGGCTGCGAAGGTTGCATTTATGTGCAGAGCCTACTGTTCAGGGTTTATATGGTTTTAGAAGACAGATGCACACCTTATGCAACTGAGCAATCTTCAACCTCTTCTCTGGCTCCCAGCCACTGCAGCCCAACTAAATCCAAGATGGATCAACATCCCCCTCCATTAATCTCAGGTCTGATTCTGAACTAGGAGTCCATCCCTGCATCCCTCCATTGACTACAACGTCTCAATCCTCTGAATGCCGATTGAGACGCCATGGAGAGAATGTACCTTCTTTTACAACTGAGAACCAATGTTTCTTAAATACCAGCATTGCAGCAAGACTTTTTGCGCCATTATTTATCTTTCCTAGGGGAAGTCTGAGTCTGCTGCCTGCACCTCTTTACAGAAAGTAGTCCCTGCAACTCTGTCTTGGCTTACCATTTCCTTTGCTCCAATCTGGACGGCATGGGAAGAAGTCCCCTCGGCCGCTGAAGTTCTTCTGCCTTGTGACCAAGTCCTCCTTGAGCACTGTAGCCGCGAGGACACGCCGGGCCGAGAGCGAAGTGAGCCCCAGTAGTAGCATGTGACATCGGGCCCATAGTCTTGTTGAGCTTGGACGGACGGTAAGTAAACTGGTATGGGCTTGTATGGTTTCCGTCGGTGTGTGTGGTGCATTAGGAGAGTATGGCTTTGTGTCTTAGAGTTTGTTTTCTTATGTGAGATGAGACAAAAGAATCAAATTTTACTTTTTGCAATGGCACAAGCATTAGTGTTAAAAACAGCTTGGGACCTAGGCCCAGAACGAGTCTTTGTGATGGAGTAGTTGGAGTGTTGGGCTGGGACCTGTGGAGATCCAGGTTCAAAAATCACCGCCCTAATGGCATGGCAAACTCACTTGGTCACGTCGACCAAGTCACCTCTTTCTCTCAGACTCAAAGCAAAGGATAAAGAGGGGAGGAAGAGAGCCGCATATCTCCCCAGTTGTCCCCAATGGGGATGAATTCTCCGGGTCCTCAGGCTGAGAGGGAGGCATCTCAGGCAAGAGCTTTGTTTGAACGATTATTGAATGTGTGTGTCTGTGTCTATATATCGTCCTCATTTGGATAGATACTTTGAGTTTGGAATGGCTAATCTGTGCAACTGTGGTGTGATGCTTAATGCATCATACTTAATGGTATTACTTTTGAGCTGCTCCCTGTGGACCCTTTTCTATATACATTCTATATACATTTTCCAGTTTTTTATTGCTGGAACCGCCCGGGGATTCCTTGTGATTGGGCAGGCTATAAATAAATCATTTAATTATTTTAGGATTTCATTAATTAGGATTTAGATTACTCTTTGTACCATCACAGTTCCACCACTAACCCCTGTGCTATCACACGGGTTATCCACGTGTCTCGTCCGTCTGGAAGTATCCAAGGGCCGAGGAGAGTCCTGACCTGGGCAACTCAACTCCCTGGGATAAATTTATGCTGAGGAAAGAAAACTTTAGGGAACGCAAATTTGTTTCAGAGGTTTTATTCTTGCAAGTGGATCCCAAACAGCAACAGCGACAACAATTTCTTCAAACTAATGCTGAGTGGCATTCAGCATAGAAGGGAAAAATAATATCAATGATATCACTAGGACAGTTACATTTGTTGTGCTTGTTAAGGATGGGGACCGTCAAAGAAATGCCAGGTGCTGTAGGCTATATTAGGAGAAAAGAATTGGCAAAACTACCTTTGTATTTCCGCCTAAGCGCACCCTTATGAAATTTCATGGAGCTGCCCTAGAGTGACCAGTGATCTGAAGGTAACATACGCATGGGTAAAATCATTTACAGAGATTTTGGAAAAAACCTACCTTTTCGGACTGCAAGATTTCCACAGCCCCTCAAGCGGCGTAGGTGTTCCATGCGACCCAACAGCCTCTTACTGTTCAGTAGGTTCCTCCTAGTGTTTAGGTGGATGGAATATCTTTTCCTGTACACTTGCATCCATTGTTCCGGGTCCTATTCTCTGGAGCAGCAGGGAAACCAAGCTTATGCTCATTCTCAGTATGACAGCCCTTCAAACTATTTAAATTACGGGCCATCCATATCCCTCTCTAAACTGTCTCTTCTCCAGGCTAAAACATCCCCAGTCTCCCTAAGTCGCTCCTACATTAGGGCACTTGGTTTCCCAGACCCAGATGGCCGCCATTTCTTACCTCTCTCAGTGACTTAATCAGCTCCTTCACATTCCACCTGAAAGCGATGTTGCCCAATGAAAAGGGAGCGGAGTGGTGTCCTGGAGGAAGGCATACGGGAGGCTTCTTTTTGGAGGAAAAATGGAGGGTAAGAGAAGACCAGGAGCATGGCCATTGGCCAGAAGAAGGCTGAAGGGCCCCACTGAACGATCCCATCTTTGCGTGCAGAGAGGATCTCCATAGGCCTTTGCAGCTTCATTGCCAGAGAGTCTACGTCTCTTGGCAAACGGGTGCGTGTCTTTGGCTGACTATACTTATATATAGAGGGGACATTGCAAAAGAGAGTTTCCACCCTTTCATTGCATCCACCTGTGCCTATACAAACCAGTGGGGAGGTCTTTGTCCTGTCATTTATCCAAACCTCAGTTGAAGGCTGAGCTACCAGCTTTACCCCAGCCAGCCACTGTGGAATTACAAACGCAATGGCCCATGCGCAGTTGTAAGTAACACCTTACTGTCCCGCAACTATGTCTATTTTGATCACTTGCTAGGGATTGGCATGGCATCGCTTTTCCTCCCATCCCACCAGATGCACAAAAATGATTCCAGTATCCAGAAAGGCTGTGAAATTGGAGGGGAGTTGTTCTTCATGTGTGGGAACAGTTGGTGGCTGGTGGCTCTCAATTCTAGTCGGAGGTGGTGCATCTGCTTCAGGTTGGACTTTGAACTTTAGAACGAAGTACCCAACGGTGCCAAACTAACTATCTGGGGATGAGTAGAAGCACCTTGGGACAACCTTCCCGTAACCATTCAAAGGGGGAAAATCCGAATTCATCACTTACCCCACTCACATGGGCCAAACCACTAGCTCTTCCCACGCTAAGGGAATCATTTGAACAGGCAACTCCACAAACATTCCACATCTGAACTGACATTTTTGTCTGTTCAGGGACGACCCATGCTGTCCTCCCACTCGCTGCTTTTGAGCCGGGTGTTCTCTTCACGATGCTTATGGTCTTTGATTGCTAGATTTGCACCACTGAGTATCCAGTGGGCTGGCATCCTATTCAGTCGTGCAAGCAAAGGCATAAGTTCAACCTTATGCCTGCATTTTATGTGAGTGTATCTATGTTGCAAAACCAGACAGCATTCCAAGTTCAGAAATATCAGGTTCAGTAGTTTTTAAAAAATCTAGCAAATCTTTATTAAGAAACTATGGATCCACTCCGGCTGACCTTTCACTTGTTTAGAAACTGACCGGCCAAAAACTATTATCATTGCCTACATTAACACGTAACACACACGTTTAATGTTCCCAGGTGAGGCTTACGTTTCTTATTGTGTTTACAACCATCTTTCTTCTTGTTGTTATACTGGAACTCCTTTTTCAACAGGAATGGGCCTTGCCCTTCCTCCTTTTCAGGACCGCGAGGAAAGAACAAAGCTGTTCGCTATTGATAAGACGACATGGCCGGGGGGGGGACTTGAAAAACTCCTGGTCCAAAAATGCCTCAAAAGTAGTGAAGGTTTAATAAAAAACTTGATTTCGAAAACAATCTGTGATTTGTTGTGATTATTGTCTATACCTAATAATTTCAGTTACTTTTGAACATTGTAATTCTTTCCTCTCACTCCGTGACGCAATTGTCAACGATGGGTAAAACAGTTACATTCCTCATTTGGAGAGGTTTGGCTATGGTTCTCTATCCCTTTTTAGAGCTATTATGACCCTTGGCACCCTCCTTGTCTGAGGCACGAGTGGTGAGGGTTTATAGGTCCAAACCCTGAGAATCTGATGGGTCTGATGGAAGTTCCAACCCACGCGAATCTTGGGCTGAAACAACTGCTAGACCCGAACTTGAAAACAAGCCTGCTAGTCCAGAACACCTTGGAAATGGTCTTGCCCCTCCCTTGTAATTATTTCACCAATCAAAGCTATTTGGCAGGCCCAACGCCAAACCCTTCATGGCTGAGTCCAAAACAAACTTACCCCTTTCTCTTCTCTTTACACTCTGTTTGGAACTTTGACGCCTTGTGTTAGTGTTGGACTCTTATAATGCTGACAACTGTTTCATACAATCTGGAGAACAGCCCCACGTTTTTGTCTCAGACCTTACATACCAAAGGTAGACGCAAACAAGTGTGTGGAATGACTTTGTTTTAGTGATGCTGCCATGCTGCAGCCATTAATGCACTTTGGAACATTGCTTCAACTGTTATGGACTCAAATTGCTTATAGAAACCCCTTGGCGGAATCTGTAGTCTGTTATGGGGCACCATCGAGTTCTCTGTACAGGGAAGGTGAAGAGTGAACTATGTACAAAAACTACAAATCCCATAGCACTTAAAACATTGGCAATTTTTAAAAGCGACAATTTCTCTCCCCCTCTTTTCCCCCCTTTCTTTTCTTTCATCTTTTTGGTTATGTTGGTTATTTTGTTATGTGATTAGACGTCTCCTTCCTTAGCGA
This sequence comes from Sceloporus undulatus, assembly GCF_019175285.1. Classification (NCBI taxonomy): domain Eukaryota; kingdom Metazoa; phylum Chordata; class Lepidosauria; order Squamata; family Phrynosomatidae; genus Sceloporus; species Sceloporus undulatus. Next base: position 21,074,684 of record NC_056530.1, read on the forward strand.
GTCTTCCAAGTAGAGGGCTGGATTGGTCCATCTGTCGGGGATGCTTTGAATTTGGATTTCCTGCACCTGGCACGGGGGTTGGACTGGCATGGCCCGTTGCGGTCTCTTCCAACTCTACTGATTCTATGATTATGTATTTTGTGTGTGGTTGTGTGTGTGTGATGAGAAAGCATGGTCTCCATGCTACCAATTGCTTTGCTGCATGCCACCACCAAACCCAGAAGACGAGAGATCAATTTGGCGCGGGACCATTGAGAGCTGGTATTTTGAGTGCATCCTGCGGTGGCACTCACAGCTGGTGCCAGGTTGAGCTCAGTAAGGGGCACAGGTGAGGTGAGGGTGAACGCTTGCAGGATGGTGGTGAGGAAGAGAAAGAGCTCCATACGGGCCAAGTCCTTCGCCCAGACAAGACACGCTTCCTGCCAAAGAAAAAGCCAAAAGCTGTAGATCCAGGTGGAAATGGATGGAGGACTAGACTGACAAACATAGTTCCTTGGCTACCCTCAAAGCTACCTTTCAACTTGTCTTGTACTTTTCCATTTGAAGGGCTAGGATAAGTTCAGAGAATGTGAGGAAAGATGCCCCAACATGGACACTGGGGCAGGAGGTACCGGTGGGGTTCACTTGGGAGCAGGTGTGTTGACTAGAACTGGGAGAAGTTACTGTTTTGACTGTGACTCCCCAGAATCCCCAGCCAGAAAAAACCAAGGGAGGAGGAGAAGAAGGGGAAGAAGAGGGGAAGAGTTCAGAAACCAGAATCATCCTACTGATTCTTGCTGGCTATAATGGAAACAATGCCAATGCAAGTGTTGTTGTGTCAAATGTGAAGTCGAAGGCTTCATGGCCGCCTCCATAGTTTCTTGTGGGTTTTTTGGGAACGTGGCCATCATATATATACTGTGTGTGACCTAGCTAGTTGGGAGGAGTGATTCCCTGTTACATCTGTGTATTGTTCTGTTCTGGTTGTCGAATGGCAACGCTCAGGGTGGGAGGTTATTCAAGAGGATTTGTGGTTTTTAGATCCCATTGTTCGCTGCATAGAACATGGCCATATCCCGAACTCCCACAAAAAATATGGAAGCGGCCATGAAAGCCTTCGACATTCACATTGTTCATTGTTTCTCAAATGTTGTCACAAGGAGGTAATTTAGTACCTGCTTGTGAAGCACATTCTCCCCAGCTGCCCCAATCTAACTGGATTATGGACAAGTACATCTTTTCACCACTGATGGGCTTTTGGCATCATGGAGCAGGCTTTAACCTCCAAATGTAAGTCCTTCCACCATCTTGTCTTGCCCCACACCTTGCCCCAAGACTATTGTGTTGATGTGCCTCCAATTCATTTCTGGCTTATGTGTAACCCTAAAGCAAAACCTATAACACGGTTTTCTGTGATGAGAGTGTGATGAATACATCAATGTCACCCAATGGGTTTTCATGTGTATCCTAGTCTCCATAGTCCTAGTCAATGCTCAAACCATTGCTCCACTTACTCTCCCCCCAAGATATACCTGCTGAGGAAAGGCATTAAAAGCTTCCACTTTCTTAAAGCCACCTTGGGCTGTCCGGAAATCTCCCGGGTCAAACTTTTCTGGGTTTGGCATGGTGTTCTGATGGTCAAATGTACAGTATTGAGCAAGGCGTAGATTAGCCATAGGTCCCCTGAGAGCGAAGAAGTACAAAGGGGAGGGGCTGAAAAAAAAGAAGAGACTATTGGCGTGAGATGAACAAACCATCACAAAGTGCCAGGCAGTGCTTCTGAGCTTTTGTGTGACCTGATGGAGGTTCAACTTGTTACGGTTACTTAAAAGCCTGTTGCACCACTGCCAGGAAAAACAGCACAAGCCTTGTCATTAGAACAGTGTTTGAATCAAAGGTAAATTTACATACCTGTTACAGTGTCAGGCTCTCATTTGATAAATTCTCCCTAGGTTTTCATTACAGTTCAATCTGCAAGCCCCTGGTTTGTCTTACCTTGGGAATGACGAATCCCCTGAACTGGGTGTCTCGAGTTACAGCATGTGGCAAACTCATGGGTACACATCACTGAACCTCTGGATGATTTCATGCAGCACAGCGTCAGTGTATGGCATTTTGTTTCCGGTCCTCGGTGTTTGGGATTCGCTCTTGCCCAATCACGCGATCAATTTCCTCATGGACTTTTTTCTTTGGAAGAGATGACAACCATTAAGCATCTTTTCAAAAACCACATACAGAAATGCTTTCAGTTCTCTCCAGATACCCTTGGCTGGAATTAAGTGTGTAGGGACTGTGGTTGGAAAACCAAGTTTGAGCATTGTTTTGTTTGTTTGTATAAATGAGGATGCTGCATCCCTTGACAATTTTCATTTGTTGGAATCCACACAAACAGAAAAGTAGCAGCCAAGTTGTCAAAGATATGAGAGTTGAAGATCTGGTGTCATATATTTGTCTCAGACGATGACATCGAGCTTCCATATTCAAGGTCTTTGGAGTCCATGCTCTACTTCTTGTCCTCAGAATGAAAGGGAGGAATTTCAGGTTGAGAGCAAGCCTTGACAAGTGTGTGGCGCATGGCATGTTGTGTTTGGTAAACTTTCTGGTTGGCATCCCATTGAGCATTTATGTAAGCTAGACTTATCATAACTGTTTCATATTTATTTGTACAATCATGGCACTATGCCATGAGACACAAGTTGTTGTTTTAGTTGTTGTTGTTGTGTGCCTTCAAGTCATTTCTGGACTTATGGCAACCGTAACGTTGACCCTATCATGGGGTTCTTTGGCAAGATTTGTTCAGAGGAGGTTTGCCATTGCCTTCCCTGAGGCTGAGAGATGTGACCAGGCCCAAGGTCACCCCGTGGTTTCTTGGCTTGGAGAGGAATTGATTCCTGGGACACCACTATGCCACACTGGCTAGTGAGCACAAATGCCCACATTCAAACCTACCTTAACAGCTAGCAGCCATACTGTGTGATGGATGTCTGTCCTGCTGGCATTCGAGGTGAAGCCGGATGACATTTGCAGCCCTTGCTGCCGAAGTGATCTGAAGTGTGCCATCCGAAGCAGGGCCCCTGTTTGCAACTTCATTGCAGTGCAGATCGGTGGTGCAAAAGCAGCTGGAAATGTCATCCTGGTGCACTTGTCACCAGCAGAACAGATCTCCATTGCTCAGGCAGTTTCTAGGTTTGAGGAGTCTAGTCAGGAGACAATATATGCAATATAATTCTATAACCAGGTTTGTGATGTCGGATCTCTGCCGATGTTTTTTATTGCTTGGCATGCACCATGGAGCTGTGAGTGATCCTTGGTGACACAAACGAGGGTTTGCCCTCTGTGGCATCACAGGAAGGAGTCATGCCTGGGTCCTTAGGTTTTGATCTTGAAAGGCCCAGGGATAATCCCTGGCTCTAACACCTAGAATCCTAGATCATAGTCCAGAGATTGGAAGAGATCCCGAAGGCCATCTTGTCTAACCTTGTGCTATGCAGGAACACACAATAAGCAGTCACCCCGATGGCACTACCAGTCTCTGTTCTGAAAATAAACCCAGATCTTATACTCAGATGACATGGGGAAAGGCCCAACTGGTTGTGATACATGAACACATCATCACACTGGAAGCCCCCTGAGAAAAATGGAATATCCAGAGTTTCAAAAACATTTTATCGGCCACATTCCTATAGGTAGGAAGCCACCAGTCTCTCTACTGGGGTGGATATAGAGCCCTTTTCTCCTGTTACCTTGTTATCTTTGGTGCTTCAGCAGGAGCAGGAATCTATCTCAGGGTGGTACCTGATTGTCTCTGTCCCAGCCAAAGAAGAGATTGAAGGCATTCATGATCAGATTCTCCATGGTTAAATTCGTTGTATTGGGGTCATGTTTTTCCTACCAAGAATCAAGGGGTAAAGGCGAAAGAAGGAGAGGTTACATATGTGATGGAAGAAGCAAGAAGAATCATTAGGGTAATCCTCAATGGGATGTAAACTGGTACGGGCTGGGATTACAATAGCACAACTGGAGCAAAAATGCCAGTGTGAGGGACGCATACTACTTCAGGTATATACACTTCTACTGTATTAAATTATCCTATAAACTGAAATAAAAAAATCCTGAGGAAGATGGAGCTGTAAAATATTCTTCTTCCCCTCATCTTCCCAAAGGTTACTTCTCAGGATGCCTCTACACTGTAGACATTTGACATCACTGGCTGCCTGGCTTCCATCCTAGAGAATCTTGGGATTTTACGGCAGCTTTAGCTTCTCGGCCATAGATGCTGGTGCCGTACAGAACTACAAATCCCAGGGTTTTATAGGACGGAGCTGCGCACTTAAAGTAGTGTCCAGTGCATTATTTCTGCCATGTAGAAGCATCCTAAAAATCCCTTATGCTTGCTTTTCCTCATTTCCCCAAAGCCTAACACCAGGTGACAACAGCCCTGCATCTCTGGCCACCGGAACTTCCCCAGAATAGCTTCGGAACATCTGGAAAGCTACCCGTTGCACCTCTGTTGCTGCCATTCTCTGTTGCTGCCATCCCTCGTCATGTTCAACACACTGGTGAAACATTAGTCTCCATCCATGTAAAAACAGTCTGTCAGCCCTTACCTTTTCTATCTTAGTAAGAAGCAGTCAATTAAATCTGGGGGGCAGAGGGATCCAGCGAAGCCTCCTGCATCTTGATCTTTCCACGATT
>NC_056530.1:21079382-21080865 GCF_019175285.1 Sceloporus undulatus
AAGCTGATAATCGCCTGGGAGCATTTGCTTCCTGTATGGTGAGCTCCGGGGAGCTTCTCCAAGAACTCGGGGAACATATTATACAGCTGTATTTTTGCAGGGATGGGAGGGAAAAGAAAGGCAGATCTGTGAGTCCACTAGGCTTTCTTCAACGTCTCCAAAGGGGCAAGGGTTTGCCTGGAAACTGTACCCCTTAACTTCTGAAGCAGTGTGCTGTGCATATGCGCACAAGAAGTCAAACATTGCATTCATTCCAGGACTGACCTGGTGCAATCAGTAAAATGATGGCGCTCTCTTACAAATCTTGGCAGGAATTAACCCAGGGACTTATGTCTTTGTAAGCAGACCTATGTCTGCAGAAAATAAAAGTAAGCAGTTTGCAGTTTCCCTATTTAGCAGGTGGGTGCTGTCTTGTTACTGGGTTGAGGGGGCAGTGGCAGCAAAGTAACTGTGGTGTACAGTATTGGGATTCATGCACATTAGGACTGATGCATAACAGGACCCAATGAGCATCAGGACCAATGCACAATGGGACCCAATGCACACTGGGACACTGGCTAGGGAATACCAATATGTACTGGTAGACACCGATGTGTATCAAGACACCCTTGCCAGGGTCCCATTACACATCTGCACCATTCCCTAACAGAGTTCCTGAGCATTTCTGCTATATACCCAAGTATGTGTAAAGTGATGCAGCATAGACCGCAATACAGAATTCTGGCCCCATAACCAAGATCATGCAAGTCCTTCCAATTCAAAGAAGAATTCTGGGGTAGATCAGAGAAACAACTGGGGACACTAGGCAGTTGATGGTGTTGGGCTGGATCTCGCCCTCCCTTCACCATTTTAGACTTTGACTCCCAAAAGGATTGGCTAATATGGCTTAACAGTTGAGGATCTTGGGAGTTAAAATCCCGAGGATCCAGAGTACGAAAAATCTAAGATCAATACAAATTTTAATAGAAGGGCAAACAACAAAGCTAGAGATCTGGGACACAGGAATCCCACTCTCACCGCTGCCTGCGGGGAGCTGGTGACCCGGAAACGTTTCGTTATCAGCTTGTTCAACTGGAGGAATTGGATGTCGTCGTAGTCAAACCGATTTCCAAAGACAATGGAGCAGATGACGTTGGAGACTGCGCGGCTTAGAATGAAGATGGGGTCAAAAGGCATCCCTAAGCAGAGTGAAGGTGAGAGAAAAGCATGTCAGCTTTCAAAGCTCCAGTGGCTTCTTCATCAGGCAAATGACAATGTTAGTCACAGGCTTGCATTTTCTCAAAGTGGTGTTGTTGTGTTGTTCTGCGGAGGCCTGATGAAGAAGCCGGTGGAGCTTTGAAAGCCTGCATCATGTATTTTGTGCATTTTGGAAGTTATTGTACTTTGCTGTATGGTCAACATGGCTACCCCTGAATAGATTTTGGAATTGGTTCAGGACCATAGAGAAGTCCTTCAAAACCTATATTAAAAGCCTTCAGGTGGA
>NC_056530.1:21080890-21091723 GCF_019175285.1 Sceloporus undulatus
TGGGGGCAGAGTAAAGAGGTGCAAACACATGTAGAAAACGCAATGATTAATGTGTTGAATTTGCATAATCCGAATAGCAAACTCATAACAATGCATAAGTCCAACAATAATTGCAATATTATAATTCGATGCCCTGGTTTGGGGACTGGAGTGATGGCAACCCTACCGACTCCCCAGTACTACGTTTCATGGCCCTCAACCTTCTCTTCCAGGAAAACTAGATCCTGGGCGTGAATAAAGGCCTGTTAGGTCACAAGGGAGCACCAAGGCCCACTCATTAATGGGACACAACTGAGCACCACATAGCATCGAATGAAGAGAAAGTGTTAACCTTTCCTGGCGATATTTCTCTCCTGAATGACCTTGTTAGCCTTTCTTCCCGTTCTTCTTTCTTTCAAAATAAAATCTAGAAAAACCAAAAAAACAACAGCATGGGAAGCACAATATAATGCCCTGGTCCACAAAAAACTAATCGTCCTCTTTTCATCTTTGCAGAATTTAAAATATTGTCGTAGAGACCAAAGTAAATTCTTCTGGAGGATGACTTTTTACACGCGTTACATTGCGCACATGATAGGCGGCCACTAAAACTTTCCCCCCAATGGTGTTGTCCCCCGCTCTTCTGGAACGGGGCAAGAATGACCATTAATAACCCAGGTTGAGTGTCAGCTTTCAGGCCACCCTGTCATTTGGAAGCTGGCAGGACGCGTAACTTTCTCAAGAGCTCAGGAAGTTTGCCAAGGAGTTTCCCTCCATGGAGGTGGTCTCATGTTGCTGCTGCTCTTTCTTCGTCTGTGCACTGTTGTCTCCTGCCACCGAGAAGCTTGACATGGAAAAGTCTATTATAGAGCCAGTCCATCCATTCCCCCAGTGCCCCCCCCAACCCCGATCTACCCCCTTCCCCCTGGGCCTTATTCGATTTTTTTTACAACGGTCCCTAAATTCTCTGATGAATTCACCATTTCAAAGTTTATTCACCCGTTCCCTCTCTTTCTTACATTGACTGTCCCGTAGAACGTGGAGTGACTTTTAGATAGGGATACTTTCAACAATACACAGTTAATCAGCGCTCATGATTGCCCTTTAACTTGCATGGGCAATCATCACTATGTTTTATAAGAATCTGGTTTTTGGATCCTCATGCAGAGAGCCAACAAACCCCAAACACCAGGGGTTTCCTTTGGTGTTGCCAAATCAGTGTAAGTAGAATAACAGTGCGATAATATGTTGTGTGAAAGGGCTCAGGCTCGCGTGGATTTGTAAATTCGAAATGTAGACCTGGCAATGCGATATCAGCCAATACTAAGAATAGCAAGCAGGCAACAACAATAAGGAAAAACAAACCTGCCGTGGGAAAAGTGGAAAGCGAAGACTTGCCGGTGAAGCATCCATGAAGGGTCAAGGGTCTTCCATGGTTTTGTTTTGTTTATAGCCCATCGTTCTCTTCCTATGGAGCCGGGTTCCATCGCTGTGACAACTGGAAGAAGAGCCTTGTGGTCAGTCTCCCGCAATAACACCCTGGAACTAATCTCTTCGTAGAACTAACGACTTGTAAATAATGGATGACTAACTTTCCTCTGTCTCCATGAGGATATTAAAGGTATTCTTTGCACCTTTGAAACTACTGAAGAAGAAATTGCTACAGATTTTTTTAAATGGAAAGCGCAGGTCAGCCACAAGTGATTGTTTTTGCTATTTTAAGAACAGAGTAAAGACATTATTTTAGAATGACAAACTCTAATAGAAATTACTTGTTTTCTAACCTTAAGCCAGAGCACGAGGAGTGATCATGTTTGTTATAATGTCCCCATGTTGTTGTAATTTTCATCCCGATGTAGTCCCAAATAGTTTTAAGTTCCTTCTTTTTAGTTAGCAATATAGTGGCTTTCAAGAGGCCAACCTGCATATGTTTGAGTTTGGCTGGGACGCTGGAGACAGACTAAAGAACCACAAAAAACGCCGAAGTTTCAATTCCCAGCATCAAGCAATGAAACCCATTGGGTGACCCGGGCAAGGCACACTCTCTCAGCCATCTTCCAAGAAAACCCCGTGATAGGTTTCAACCTTAGGTTTCGCCAATAAGTCAAAAACGACTTGGAGCACACAACAATATATGGCTTCACTAAATGGCAAGTGGTGTAGCCTTTTAGAGTTTAGGGGATAATTAAAAATAGAATACTAGTCAGTGGTTTTAAACCCGAAAGGAAAGCATACTGGCATTTAATAGCCAAGCAACAGCAAGGCGGGTTCTGATAGCCCACAGTATTAAGCAGACGCAGTTTCCTTTTGCCCTGAATCTGTTGGCAAGAGCAAGATTTTCATCTCTTCCTCTCCTTTCTACGCTGACTCAAGGTTCATTGAGTGCTTTTGCACGTTGACTCAGGTTGCTGCATTTGAAGTAAGCTAAGGACAAGAGGGAAAGTTGGGAAGAACAAAACTAAACTGGATGTTTTTAAAGCAATAGGAAAAAACAGGAGGGCAGAGGGATTCCTCATCCTTCCAACATTGGAAACACATGTTCTTCATAGAAAAGAGGGGAAAGGTTTGGCGCTGCCGTGAGCACTGAGTGAGCATGGCAGTGGAGGAAGGGGCTGAACATTCCCCACTTCCCAGATGTAACTTGCAGAGGGCGTTGTGGCTTTTTCTTGGCAGATGAGGGAGGTGTAGGGCCCAGTGTTTACAGGGTGTAAACCCCTGGGGGCGTGCGTCCGGTTGTACATCTTGTTGTGGCTCACAGCAGTGAAGGAGGCCTTGGTGGACCGGCGGAGGAGTTCGGTGACGCGGGCAGCTGCCAGCCTTCGCCAAGGACGTCCAGGAGCGGGTGAGGGACTCATACATATGTGGAAAGAGGAATGGTACTATCCTGAGATGGGAAGGACTTGGACCAAACCGAGAGATGTGAAAATCTGCCAGACCCTTTCAGGTCTGTTCACAATACAGTTACAGGACTTTGATTCCACTTTAGCATGATCTCCATCATGCCGTTTCTTGTACTGGGAGTCTGCAGGATGGAGATGTCCCCTTTTCAATGCTTTGGTTTTGTGTTATATCTGCCAGGGGTTGTATGTTCCATGGGGAGGCGATGGGAGGCAGCTCCGCCGGTTCACTCTCAGCAACTTAGGAACTTGGGTTGGGGAACGATCATGTGAAAAGCGAATCCAGAGGAGGCCCAGTGCTTTGGTGAGGAACTTCCACAAAACCATGGTAAGCATATGCCTCAAGTTTCCCCTCTCCCTCAAGCAATCTGTAAATATGTCTTGGTAGCTACACATGCTGGTTGATCCACCCCCCCAGGACCCACCCCGCTCCCCATCCTGGGCAATTTTTTCCAACTGGACCGAAAGGATCTGATGAAGTCCCTGGCAAAGGTGAGTCCCAGTTCCCTCATCTTTCTTCATTGATGGTCAAGGAGAACTTGGAAGTAGACTTAGATAGGGGATACTTTCACACTACACAGTTATAGCGCTATGATTCCACTTTAACTGGCATGGCAGCATCCTATGTAGTTATAGAATCTGTGTTTAGGATCCTCATGCAGAGAGCCAACAAACCCCAAACAACAGGGGTTTCCTTTGGGTGTTGCCAAAGCAGTTAAAGTAGAATAACAGTGCTATAATGTGTTGTGTGAAAGGGCTCAGGCTCGCGTGGATTTGTGAAATTACGAAATGTAGACTGCAATGCAGGATATCAGCCAATACTAATAATAGCAGCAGCAACAACAATAAGGACAACAATAACCTGGCCAGTGGGAAAGTGGAAGCAGAAAGACTTGCAGGGGAAGCATCCATGGAAGGGTCTAAGGGTCTTCCAGTGTTTTGTTTTGTTTATATCCCATCTTTCTCTTCCTATGGGATCCTGGTTCCATCTCTGTGACAACTGGAGAAGAAGGCCTTGTGGTCAAGTCTCCCTCAATAACAAACCTGGAACTATCTCTTTGTAGAACTACGACTTGTAATAAATGGATTAATAACTTTACTCTTTTCTCCATTAGGAGATGTAAAGGTATTCTGTTGCACCTTTGAAACTAACTGAAGAAGAAATTGCTAGCATAAATTTTAATGGGCACAGCTCAGTTCATCACAAGTGATTGTTTTTGCTATTTTTAAGAAACAGAAAAGTAAAAGCATTATGTTTAGAAATGACAAACTCTAATAGAAATTAACTATTTTTCTAACCTTAAGCCAGAGCACTATGGAGTGATCATGTTGTTATAATTTCCCCCATGTTGTTGTAATTTTCACCCTATGTAGTCCCACTGTTTAAGTTCCTTTTTTTAGTTAGCATATAGTGGCTTCATGAGCCAACATGGCATAGTGGTTGGAGTGTTGGACTGTGACTCTGGAGACAGGTTTCAATTCCCAGCTCAGCCATGAAACCCATTGGGTGACCCTGGGCAAGTCACACTCTCTCAGCCAATCTTGCCAAGAAACCCCTGTGATAGGTTCACCTTAGGTTCGCCATAAGTCCAAAACGGCTTGGAGGCACACAACACTATCATGGCTTCACTAAATGGCAAAGTGTGTAGCCTTAGATAGTTGGGGATAAAAATAAGATACTAGTCATGTTTAAGAACAGGAAAGGAAAGATTACGAGTATTTAATAGCCAAGCAAACATCAAGTCGGGTTCTGAGGCAAAGCCATTAAGAAGGAAGAGAAGCAGTTTCCTTTTGGCCTGAAAATCTGTTGGAAAAGAGCAAGATTTCATCTCATCCTCTCCTTTCACCGCGCTAAGTTCATGGTCTTTTGCACTTGAACTCGTTTGCTGCATTTGAAGTAAGCTAAGGACAAAGAGGGAAAGTTGGGAAGAAAAAAATGGGATGTTTTTAAAGAATAGGAAAAAAAACAGGCGGGCAGAGGATTCCTCATCATCCACATTGAAACAATGTTCTTCATAGAAAAAGGGGAAAGAAAGGTTGGCTCTGCTTGAGCATGAGTGAGCATGGCAGGAGGAGAGGGGATGAAACATTCCCATTCCCAGATGTAACTGAAGAGGGCGGGTTTTGGCTTTTCTTGGCAGATGAGGGAGGGTGTAGGCCCAGGTTTACGGTGTACTGGGGCTGCGTACGGTTGTCATATTGTGGGTACACAGCAGGAAGGAGCCTTGGTGGACCAGGCGGAGGAGTTCGGTGACGCGGGCAGAGTTGCCAGCCTTCTCAAGGACTTCCATGAGCATGGTGAGGGATCATACCATTATGGGAAAGAGTGAATGGGACTATCCTGAGATGGAAGGACTTGGACCAAAAGAGAGAGTGAAAATCATGCCAGGGGACCTTTCAGGTCTGTTACATACAGTTACAGGACTTGATTCCACTTTATCTGACCCATCATGCAACAGTTCGGGGTCTGGAATGTGGAGATGTACCCTTTTCAAGCTTTGGTTTGTTTCTCTCTGCCAGGGGGTGTATTTCAATGGAGAGAGATGAGGCAGCTCCGCCGGTTCACTTCAGCACCTTACGAACTTTGGGATGGGAAAAGATCCAATGAAGGGAATCCAGGAGGGGCCCAGTGCTTGTGCAGGAACTCCACAAAACTCATGGTAAGCATAGGCTCAAGTTTCCCCTCTCCCTCAAGCAATCTGGTAATATTCTGGTAGCTCCATGCTGGTTGTCCCCCTGAAGGCTTTAATATAGGTTTTGAAGGACTTCTCTATGGTCCTGACAGATTCCAACAAATCTATTCAGGGTAGCCCTGTTGACCATACAGCAAAGTACAATAACTTCAAATGCACAAATACATGATGCGGCTTTAAAACACCGGCTTCTCATCAGGCCTCCGCCAGCAGAACAACACAAACAACACCCTTTGAGAAAATGCAAGCCTGTGACTAACTGTCATTTGCCTGATGAAGAAGCCACTGGAGCTTTGAAAGCTGACAGCTTTTTTCTCACCTTCACTCTGCTTAGGGATGCTTTGACCCCATCTCATTAAGCCGCGCAGTCCCAACGTCATCTGCTCCATTGTCTTGGGGAATCGGTTTGACTAGACGACATCCAATTCCAGTTGAACAAGCTGATAACGAACGTTTCCGGGTCACCAGCTCCCCGCAGGCAGCGGTGAGAGTGGGATTCCTGTGTCCCAGATTCTAGCTTTGTTGTTCCCTTCTATAAAATTTGTATTGATCTTAGATTTTTCGTACTCTGGATCCTCGGGATTTAATCCCAGATCCTCAACTGTTAAGCCATATTAGCCAATCCTTTTGGGAGTCAGTCTAAAATGGTGAAGGGAGGGCGAGATCCAGCCCAACACCATCAACTGCCTAGTGTCCCCATTTGTTTCTCTGATCTACCCCAGAATTCTTCTTTGATTGGAAGGACTTGCATGATCTTGGTTATGGGCCAGATTTTGTATTGCGGTCTATGCTGCATCACTTACACATACTTGGGTATAATAGCAGAAATGCTCAGGAACCTGTTAGGGATGGTGCAGGATGTGTAATGGGGACCTGGCAAGGGTGTTTGATAAACATCGGTTGTCTACCAGTACATCATTGGGTATTCCTAGCCAAGGATGTCCCAGTGTGCATTGGTCCTGCTGCAATTGGGTCCTGTTATGGTCAGTCCTAAGTTGCATGAATCCCAATACACCACAGTTACTTTGCTGCCACTGCCCCCTCAACCCAGTAACAAGACAGCACCCACTGCTAATAGGGAAACTGCAAACTGCTTCTTTTATTTTCCGCAGACATAGGTCTGCTTACAAAGACCTAAGTCCCTGGGTTAATTCCTGCCAATATTGTAAGGAGCGCATCATTTTACTGATTGCACCAGGTCAGCCTGGAATGATGCAATGTTTGACTTCTTGTGCGCATATGACAGCACACTGTCCAGAAGTTAAGGGTACAGTTTCCAGGCAAACCTGCCCTTTGGAGACGTTGAAGAAAGCCTATGACTCACAAGTTGCCTTTCTTTTCCCTCCCATCCCTGCAAAAATACAGCTGTATAATATGTTCCCCGAGTTCTTGAGAAGCTCCCCGGAGCTCACCATACAGGAAGCAAATGCTCCCAGGCGATTATCAGCTTCATCGTGGAAAGGATCAAGATGCAGGAGGCTTCGCTGGATCCCTCTGCCCCCAGAATTTAATTGACTGCTTCTTAGCTAAGAAGATAGAAAGGTAATGGCTGACAGACTGTTTTACATGGATGGAGACTAATGTTTCACCAGTGTGTTGACACTGACAGGAGGGGGCAGCAGAGAGGATGGCAGCAAAGAGGTGCAACTGGTAGCTTTCCAGATGTTCCAGAAGCTATTCGGGGGAAGTTCCGGTGGCCAGAGATGCAGGGCTGTTGTCACCTGGTGTTAGGCTTTGGGGAAATGAGGAAAAGCAAGCATAAGGGATTTTAGGATGCTTCTACATGGCAGATAATGCAATGGACACTACTTAAGTGCCGCAGCTCCGTCTATAAAACCCTGGGATTGTAGTTCTGTACGGCACCAGCACTCTATGGCGGAGAAAGCTAAAGCTGCCGTAAAATCCCAAGATTCTCAGGATGGAAGCCATGGCAGCCAAGTGATGTCAAATGTCTACAGTGTGATGCATCCTTAGAAGTAACCTTTGGGAAAGATGAGGGGAAGAAGCAATATTTACAGCTCCATCTTCCTCCAGGATTTTTATTTCAGTTTATAGGATAATTATCACAGTAGAAGTGTATGTACCTGAAGTAGTATGCGTCCTCAACACTGGCATTTTTGCTCCAGTTGTGCTATTGATCATCCAGCCGTACCAGGTTAACATCCCATTGAGGATTACCCCTAATGATTTCTTCTTGCTTCTTCCATCAATGTAACCTCTCCTTCTTTCGCCTTTACCTTGATTCTTGGTAGAAAAACATGACCCCATACCGAATTTACCATGGAGAATCTGATCATGAATGCCTTCAATCTCTTCTTTGCTGGGACAGAGACAATCAGTACCACCCTGAGATATGGATTCCTGCTCCTGCTGAAGCACCCCAGAGATCAAGGTAACAGGAGAAAGGGCTCTATATCCACCCCAGTAGAGAGACTTTGGTGCTTCCCTACCTATAGATGTGGCCGATAAAATGTTTTGAAACTCTGGGTATTCCATTTTCTCCAGGGGGGCTTCCAAGGTGTGATGTGTTCATGTATCACAAACTAGTTGGCTTTCCCCATGTCATCTGCGTATAGATCTGGGTTTAATTTCAGAACAGAGACTGGATGGCCATCTGTTGTGACTTGCTTTCATTGTGTGTTCCTGCATAGCACAAGGTTAGACAAGATGGCCTTCGTGATCTCTTCCAACTCTATGGACTATGATCTATGATTCTAGGTGTGTAGGCCAGGATTATCCCTGGGCCTTTCAAGATCAAAACCTAAGACCCAGGCATGACTCCTTCCTTGTGATGCCACAGAGGGCAAGCCCTCGTTGTGTCACCAAGGATCAATCACAGCTCCATGGTGCATGCCAAGCAAATAAAAAACATCGGCAGAGATCCTACATCACAAACCTGGTTATGAATTATAATTGCATATTGTCTCCTGACTAGACTCCTCAAACCTAGAAACTGCTCTGAGCAATGGAGATCTGTTCTGCTGGTGATCAAGGTGCACCAGGATGACATTTCCAGCTGCTTTGCACCACCGATCTGCACTGCAATGAGGAGTTGCAACAGGGGCCCTGCTTCGGATGGTCACACTTCAGATCACTGGCAGCAAGGGGCTGCAAATGTCATCCTGCTTCACCTCGAATGCCAGCAGGACAGACATCCATCACACAGTATGGCTGCTAGCTGTTAAGGTAGGTTTGAATGTGGGCATTTGTGCTCACGAGCCAGTGTGGCATAGTGGTGTCCAGGGAATCAATTCCTCTCCAAGCCAAGAAACCCACTGGGTGACCTTGGGCCTGTCACATGCTCTCAGCCTCAGGGGAAGGCAATGGCAAACCTCCTCTGAACAAATCTTGCCAAAAGAACCCCATGATAGGGTCAACGTTACGGTTGCCATAAGTCAGAAATGACTTGAAGGCACACAACAACAACAACTAAAACAACAACTTGTGCTCATGGCAATAGTGCCATGATTGTACAAATAAATATGAAACAGTTATGAATAAGTCTAGCTTACCATAACTGCTCAATGGGATGCCAACCAGAAAGTTTAACAAACACACATGCGCGCACACACTTGTCAAGGCAGTGCTCTCAACCTGAAATTCCTCCCTTTCATTCTGAGGACAAGAGAGTAGAGACATGACCCAAAGACCTTGAGATCTGGAAGCTCTATGTCATCGTCTGAGGACAAATATATGACACCAGATCTTCAACTCTTCATATCTTTGACCACTTGGCTGCTACTTTCTGTTTGGTGGATTCCAACAAATGAAAATTGTCAAGGGATGCAGCATCCTCATTTATACAAACAAACAAACAAATGCTCAAACTTGGTTTTCCCAACCACAGTCCCTACCACTTAATTCCAGCCAAGGGGTATCTGGAGAGAACTGAAAGCATGTTCTGTATTGGTTTTGAAAAGATGCTTAATGGTTGTCATCTCTTCCTAAAGAAAAAGTCCATGAGGAAATTGATCGCGTGATTGGGCAAGATCGAATCCCAAACACCGAGGACCGGAACAAAATGCCATACACTGACGCTGTGCTGCATGAAATCCAGAGGTTCAGTGATGTGCTACCCATGAGTTTGCCACATGCTGTAACTCGAGACACCCAGTTCAGGGGATTCGTCATTCCCAAGGTAAGACAAACCTGGGGGTCTTGCAGATTGAACTGTAATGAAAACCTATGGAGAATTTATCAAATGAGAGCCTGACACTGTAACATGTATTGTAAATTTTACCTTTGATTCAAACACTGTTCTATGACAGGCTTGTGCTGTTTTTCCTGGCATGGTGGTGCAACAGGCTTTAAGTAACCGTAACAAGTTGAACCTCCATCAGGTCACACAAAAGCTCAGAAGCACTGCCTGGCACCTTTGCTGGTTTTGTTCATCTCACGCCAATAGTCTCTTCTTTTCGCCCTCCCTCTTGTACTTCTTCTCTCTCAGGGGACCTATGTCTACGCCTTGCTCAATACTGTACATTTTGACCTCGAACACCATGCCAACCCAGAAAAGTTTGACCCTGGGAGATTCCTGGACAGCCAAGGTGGCTTTAAGAAAGTGGAAGCTTTTATGCCTTTCTCAGCAGGTATGTCTTGGGGGGAGAGTAAGTGTGGAGCAATGGTTTGAGCATTGACTAGGACTATGGAGACTAGGATACACATGAAAACCCATTGGGTGACATTGAGTGAGTCATACACTCTCAGTCCAGAAAACCTTGTTATAGGTTTGCTTTAGGGTTACCATAAGCCAGAAATGAATTGGAGGCACACAACAAATGTCTTGGGGCAAGTGGTGGGGCAAGACAAGATGGTGGAAGGACTTACATTTGGAGGTTAAAGCCTGCTCCATGGATGCCAAAAGCCCATCACTGTGGTGAAAAGATGTACTTGTCCATAATCCAGTTAGATTTGTGCAGCTGGGGAGAATGTGCTTCACAAGCAGGTACTAAATACCTCCTTGGACAACATTTGAGAAAACAATGAACAATGTGAAGTCGAAGGCTTTCATGGCCGGCATCCATAGTTTTTTGTGGGATTTTCGGGCTATGTGGCCATGTTCTAGCAGCGAACAATGGTATCTAACAGACACAAATCCTCTTTGCATAACCTCCCACCCTGAGGCCTTGCCATTCGACAACAGAACAGAACAATACACAGATTAACATGGAATCACTCCTCCCTAACTAGGTCACACAGTATATATATGGCCACGTTGCCCAAAAAACCCACAAGAAACTATGGATGCCGGCCATGAAAGCCTT
>NC_056530.1:21091823-21093630 GCF_019175285.1 Sceloporus undulatus
TTTTTTGGGCTATGGGGCCATGTTCTAAAAGAGTTTGTTTCTGATTTTTCACTAGCATCTGTGGCTGGCATCTTCGAAGAATGCTGGCATGGAAAAGAGTTGGATACACACACACACACACACACACACACACACTGTGTGACCTGGTTAGGGAGGAGTGATTTCCATGTTAATCGGTGTATTGTTCTGTTGTCGAATGGCAAGGCCTCAGGGTGGGAGGTTATGCTAAGAGGATTTGTGTCTGTTCAATTAGTGATCCATTGTTTGTTGTTTTATCAAATGTTGTACAAAGAGGTATTTGGTACCTGCTTGTGAAGCACATTCTCCCCAGCTGCACAATATTGACTGAATTATGGACAAGTACAGCTTCTCACCAAAATGATGGGCTTTGGGCATCTATGAAGCAGACTTTAACCCCCAAATGGAAATCCTTCCACCACCTTGCCTTGCCCCACCCCTTGCCTCAAGACATTTATTGTGTTGTCGTGTGCCTCCAAGTCATTTCTGACTTATGGTGGCCCGAAAGCAAACCTATAACAAGATTTTCTGGGTTGAGAGTGTATGATTGACTCAATATCACCCAATGGGTTTTCATGTGTACCCTAGTCTCCATAGTCCTAGTCCAATGCTCAAACCATTGCACCACACTTACTCTCGCCCAAGAAATACCTGCTGAGAAAGGCATAAAAGCTTCCACTTTCTTAAAGCCACCGTTGCTGTCCAGGAATCTCCCAGGGTCAAACTTTTCTGGGTTGGCATGGTGTTCGAGGTCGTAATGTACGGTATTGAGCAAGGCGTAGACATAGGTCCCCTGGGAGAGGCGAAGTACAAGGGGGAGGGTGAAAAGAAGAGACTATTGACGTGAGATGAACAAAACCAGCAAAGGTGCCATGCAGTGCTTCTGAGCTTTTGTGTGCCCTGATGGAGGTTCAACTAGTTAAGGTTACTGGTGGAGATTCAACAGATTATGGTTACTTAAAGCCTGTTGCCACACCATGCCAGGAAAAATAGCACAAGCCTGTCGTAGAACAGTGTTTGAATCAAATATAAAGTTCACAATCCATGTTACAGTGTCAGACTCTCATTTGATAAATTCTCCATAGGCTGTCATTACAGTTCAGTCTACAAGAGCCCTGGGTTTGTCTTACCTTGGGAATGACGAATCCCCTGAACTGGGTGTCTCGAGTTACAGCATGTGGCAAACTCATGGGTGCCACATCACCGAACCTCTGGATCTCATGCAGCACAGCGTCAGTGTATGGCATTTTGTTCCGGTCCTCGGTGTTTGGGATTCGATCTTGCCCAATCACACGATCGATTTCTTCATGGACTTTTTCTTCAGGAAGAGATGACAGCCATTAAGCATCGTTTCAAAACCAATACAGAATATGTTTTCAATTCTCTCCAGATACCCCTTGGCTGGAATTTAGTGGTAGGGACTGTGGTTGGGAAAACCAAGTTTGAGCGTTTGTTTGTTTGTTTGTTTGTATAAATGAGGATGCTGCATCCCTTGACTCTTTTCATGGAATCCACCAAACAGAAAGTAGCAGCCAAGTGCTCAAAGATATGAAGGGTTGAAGATCTGGTGCCATACATTTGTCCTCAGACGATGACATAGAGCTTCCATCTCTCAAGGTCTTTGGGTCATGTCTCTCCTCTCCTGTCCTCAGAGTGAAAGGGAGGAATTTCAGGTTGAGAGCAATGCCTTGACAAGTGTGTGTGTGCATGTTGCGTATATTTGTTAGACTTTCTGGTTGGCATCTCCTGTTACCTTGTATCTCTGGGTGCTTCAGCAGGAGCAGGAATC
>NC_056530.1:21093688-21110765 GCF_019175285.1 Sceloporus undulatus
TCTTTGCTGGGACAGAGGCAATCAGTACCACCTGCGATATGGCATAGTTTTAAAAAGAGAGGTGGATGTAATTATGAAAAAATAAAGACATTTTTTCCATTGTTTCTCACTTGTTCCTTCTCACTGTGCTTTGTGTTCCTGTATTTAGGGGCTAGATGTTAAAATAGGACTACCTATAAATCAATTTCCCTTTACTATAGAGTAGTTTACTTGTCTTGGGTTTTGTCCAGACCCTACAGAAGGTGTACATGTTCTGAACTCTCTCTCCAAAATAGGTTCAGTATTCATCCTATGAAAGAGTCAAAGATTTCTCATATCTTGGATCAAACATTGATCAAAACGGAGACCGCAGTCAGGAAATCAGAAGATCAGGAATGGGAAGGGCAATGAAAGAACTAGACAAGATCCTAAAATGCAAAGATATGGCATTGAACACCAAGGTTAGGACTGTCCAAGCCAAGCTATTCCTAACCACTATGTTCAGATGTGATAGCTGGACAGTGAAGAAAGTGAATATAAAGAGAATTAACTCATTTGAGATGTGGAGAAGAGTGCTGAGGATACCACAGATGGCCAAAAAGATAAGCAAATGGGTCCTTGATCAGATCAAGCCTGGACTCTCTTTGGAAGCCAAGTTGGCTAAACTTTGGACACATCATGAGAAGGAATGACTTATTCGAAAAGACAATAATGCTAGGAAAAGTAGAAGGTAGTAGAAAGAGAGGATGACCGCATGCCAGATGGTTAGATTTGACCAGGGAGGTTGCCCTAAACCTGTAGGAACTGAGCAGAAAGGTTGGGGATGGGAGAAAGGTTGGAGATGTCTCATCCATAGGGTCACCATGAATTGTCAACACAAAAGTAGTTTTAAAAACCTCTGCAACAAACATACTTGAAAAGGAAGGGTTGCTTATGCATGCAGCCCTCATACTTCTGCAACCTCTCAGTTGTTATGCTGAAAGCAATTGGACAATCGAAACCCAACAGGAATCAAAGAATGAGCATCCAAGCAAAATTCTCTCCCCATACATCTGAGTAATTTAATCATTTGGGGAGATCTGCCACACTGAAAGAGATAAATCACTGCTAGAGGGAAATAGATTTTATTTTATTGAAACGATAAGGGAAGGCCTCCTATAGTCACCTTGACCTCTAGCTGAAATCTTGGGTCAACACAAAGACCAACACCTACCTTGTAAATGTTGCTTTAGTTCAATTAAAATGTCCCAATTAAGATACATATGATTTGTAAACAGAACATATTTTAGTTTTTTGTGGGTTTTATGTGAACATATTTTATCGGTCTAATTGCAAATGAAACATTTACATTTACATTTTCTCTGACTCTTTCAAGAAGCTGGGGAACTTCCTTGCTAGGCAGAGACACTTGTCTTTGCTCTTGGATGGCTGTTTCTAGCATCATTCTTGGGTTTGCTTTGGATATTTACTAGGGATCTTCTGAGAGAAGATCACTAATGGTAGAAAATATCCTCAAACAAGATTTTGACTCTTTGGCTGGTCAGTTTTCATAAGATGCTTTCATGGATTCTCCTAGGTCAGGGGCAGGGAAGATGTTTTGACTCGTGGACCAAACTATATATAGGTTGCCATGAGTAATAAAAGGCAAAACCCAAAATACCAGTACATCATGGTGCATCTCCAAAACTACACAGCATTGTGGTGGAGTGCAGCAGCTAGTCTGCTAGTCTGCCTTGCCTCCTCTTCCAGGATTGACATCTATGCCATGTATGTCAATAACCAATAGTGTCTGCAAGCACATGCATTTTCTCTCTCATCTGTCACTAGTAAACAATTCAGCCATGATGAAGCTAGGTTGGCTTGGGCCTTCATATTTTTCAGACTGGATTGTCATGGCACAGAGAAATTTCATTAAGGCCAAATGCTATTCCTATATGCCAGGGAACCAATCTATATTGCAAATCCCAAGTAGACCTACTGAATCAATGGAGTTTGCATAGTGCTGACTCAGCTTTCAGCAATTAATTCAATGAGTCCCACTTTAATTGGATTACTAGTAGGATTCAGGCTGACATCTGATTTTGCTGCTTTGCCCCACCTTTGCTCTGGTGACAGATGTCACCTGGTGATTTAAAAGTTACCTTATCTGTAGTATTGTTCCTTTGAGGAAACTGATCCTGTGTGGGTTTTTCCTGGCATGAACAAAATTTTGGACTGAGCACAGAAAAAAGGAGGTACCTCTGTACACACCCAAGATAAACATTGTCCTTGTACACTATAAAATGACCCCAGAAAATAGAATAGCCACAGCTTGACTCAGCCATGGCTCCCACTGGTGTCACTATTTGTCTCCATAAGGTCCCTAGTACCATCAGTGAAGATGGCTGTGTTCTGGATTTCCACCCTGAACAAAATTACTACAAACTGAAGGAAGAGTACCTCCGAAAGGGAAAACTTTTCACAGATCCTTACTTCAAAGCCTCTTCAGAATCACTCGGATATGATAAACTGGGACCTCGCACCTGGGTCTCCCAAAAGACTACTTGGAAGAGGCCAAAGGTGAGTTAGAAATAAGTCAGTCTTGTTTTGTATCTGGGTTAATAGTTATCACAGGCAGGGACAGAGCAAAAATCTGGAAAAAAGTTATTCACAGTGTCCTTCCTTTTAATACTCAAAAGGTCTACTCTGATGGAGAATGCAGACTGCAACTCTAGAAATTTCAGGACATCGCTCCTGAAGAAGGCCAGTTGGTGATAAGGCCAAAATGCATTGGGTTTGTTTTTTTTAAGAAATAAAGGTTTGGGGGCCATAACACAGCATGCATGTGGGACATTGTCTCCTTTCATTCTTCCACAGTTTACTATCAATGTAGTGTTGTAGATTAAAGAAAATAGTGTTATAGGTGAGAGTTAAATGTCATTCTGAGCCCCCAGATTTATTAGGCTAACAAATCACCATTCCTAAATTTACTGGAGGCAAGTTAGGATTTTTAAAAATGACAAATAAAACTGATGGGATCTCCAGTATGTGAAGTGTGTGTGTGTATTTAACAAAATAACAACCTTAATAAACACAAAAGTTTTACTGTCTATACAGGACATCTGCGAGCATGGAACCCCCAAATTTATGGAGAAAGGAATGACTCGACATGATGTTCTTCAGACCACACTGGGTAAGATACAGATCAAATTAAATTTAACCCACTCTCTATGGTAGCCTCATTTTTCATTATTAAATTTTCCAGCCTTTGTTTTGTTTTGTTTTCGTCTTTTGCAGGACTCCTTTCCTTTAACAGCTACAAAATAATTAGAATAGCTGCCACTGTAGCTATATTGCACTGACTCAAACGTTTTGTGGCCGGTGAAAAGATGTGAAGTCTATATTATTAACTGTTGACGGCTAGGTTAGGAATTCTACACCAAAAAAACTCCCCTGTAATTCCAGACCAACCTACAAGAAAATAAATGCATTCGAGAAAAACATCAAACTGATTGGATTTATAGGGTTTTTTGGTTTTGTTTTTCCCAGGCTCTGTGGCCATATTCTAGAAGAGTTTGTTTCTGATGTTTCGCCAGCATCTGTGGCTGGCATCTTCAGAGGATGCATCTTCAGAGAATGGCATTCTCTGAAGATGCCAGCCAGAGATGCTGGTGAAATGTTAGACACAAACTCTTATAGAACATGGCCTGAAAAATGCACAAAAAAATATGGATGCCATGAAAGCCTTCAACGTCACATTGATTGATTGATAATTTGAATGGTAACACACAGGCACATTTAACATATACACAATAAGCAGTTTCACACTTAAATGAACAGAACATACAACAGGGAGAGAAAAATCTTTAAGTATATGTAATTATGGGAAACAATGGTCAGAGATTGATTCTTGCTTTGAGAATTGGGATACTGGATGTTTAATCTCTTGAAGTGTCATGATGTTAATTTCTTGAGATGTCATGATGATAATCTTTTTCAAATGGTAGCACAAAATAAATCCCAGCCCTTCCATCTGCTACAGGTGATTGCTGGTTCATGGCAGCCGCTGCATCCCTCACCTTTCACCCTCAGCTCTTGGCAAGGGTGGTCCCTCTAGATCAAAGTTTTGAGGAGAGGGAATATGCTGGCATCTTCCATTTCCAGGTGAGTTTGGTGAAATTCTGTCCTCCACAAAACATCGTAGATGTAAAATCAGAACTCATTTGGAGAATGCTTTGGTCAAGCCCCACCTGGAATATTATGTCCAGTTCTGGGCACCACAATTTTAAAAGGATATTGAAAAACTGGAACGGATCCAAAGGAGGGTGACTAAAATGGTGAAAGGTCTGGAAACCATGAAGCCCTATGAGGAATGACTTAAGGAGCTGGGGATGTTTAGCCTGGAGAAGAGAAGGCTAAGAGGTGATATGATAGCCCTCTTTAAGTATTTGAAGGGATGTCATACTGAGGAGGGAGCTGACTTGTTTTCTGCTGCTCCGGAGACTAGGACAATGGAGCAATGGATGCAAGCTTCAGGAAAAGAGATTCCACCTCAACATTAAGAAGAACTTCCTGAGAGTAAGGGCTGTTCAACAGTGGAACACACTCATCCATCGGAGTGTAGTGGAGTCTCCTTCCTTGGAGGTCTTTAAGCAGAGGCTGGATGGCCATCTGTTGGGTATGCTTTGATTGAAAGTTCCTGCATGGCAGAATGGGGTTGGACTGGATGGCCCTTGCGGTCTTTTCCAACTCTATGATTCCATAATTCTATGAAAACAATAGAACAATTCAAAGCATATTTTTAGTTGATTCAAATTAAAGAAAAAAAAGATTCCAGTTAAACATTAGGAAGAATGTTCTTTTCTGTAAGAGCTGTTCAGCAGTGGAATAGATTGTCTTGGAGGGTGGTGGCCTCTTCATCTTTACAGGTCTTTAAACAGAGGTGACAGTATTGTCAGAGACCACATGACTACATGGAGAACAGTAAACCTAATATCAAAACATATGTGCTGGAGGGGCGCTGGGGTTGCTGCCCAAAAGGAAAGGGGGGTAGCCCAAAAAGGATTGGGGACCACTGGTCTAGATAGTCTCTGTGGCCCCTTCCAAATCTAAGATTCCATTACAGTCTGCCCTTGCCATACGCGGACTTCCCATATGCAGTTTTCAGCATACGCATGCAGGACGCAGCAAGGGATAAAATGACACACGCTCCAGAGACATGTGCCACCATACAAACAAATGGGACTTGAGCATAGTTATTTTTTTTTCTCATATGCAGGGGTTCTGGAATGGATCCCCCACATATGGGAAGGGCAGACTATATTCAATTTCTTTCCCCTATTTTCACACTGAGCTGCTCAAGGTTACTGGAGGCATTTCAATCCAAAGTTCTAGCTTTGCAGATAGAAACAGAAGATAAGTAACTGTAAAAGCCACAGGCAGAGAATACAATAAAGTCTATTTAGGTTCTGTTAAACAGGAAAGGTTTTTGGAAACATTATTACGTTAAAATCTACATCAAGCCTTCAGTAAGATGTGCCCTGCTGTCCCTTCTCTGTTCCACTGGAAAATCCAACATCAGTGCCTCCTTTGGACAGATTCTGTCTCTTGGGCAAAGTGTATGCACACTTCAGTGTGAGTGACACAGGCTCTCTGATTCCTGTTTCTCCAGTTCTGGCAATATGGCCGGTGGGTGGATGTGGTGGTGGATGACCTCCTGCCTGTTTTGAATGGAGAGCTACGCTTTGCAGGACACAATGATGACTTCTGGATGCCTTTGCTGGAGAAAGCTTATGCCAAGTGAGTTTGGCAGAATTTCTTTATGCAGATTCTCAGGTGGATGAGCAACTTATGCAATATAATGCTGTATTGCCTGTGCCTTTACTTTTACGTACATTGTGGCATGTCATGTGCATTAAGACGTCAAGGCTCAGAAGCAAATTGGGTGGTTTGGGATTTTTAGCATCTGCACCAAGCAGGAGAATCAAAGCTTAGAAAGTTATTTTTGAAAAGTGCTGCAATTTGTGTCTATTCTTCAATACAACGTTTGAAAGGTGATTTGGTGTTATTGCTTGTTGTAATGTTGACAAAGTAACTAATTTTGTTGTTTTACACATAGTGCCAAATGCTGGGTTTTCTATTATGCTGTTACTTTTTTGAAAGAAAGAACCTAGAGATTGCCATAAAACTTGGAAAATGTCTCTAAAATGCCCTTCAAAACTAACATTTGGAAGCAACTGGAACCTTTACTCTTTACGTTAAGCAAGAAAAGTTCCACTCATTTCTTACAATACTTTTGAAAGGTGTCCTCCTTATACGGTGCTCTTGCTGCCTGAAAAAAGGGAATTAGTTAATTATGGTTGTTATTAGTAACTTGTTGCTCTTGAGCTCTGAACAGAACTGGCATTATGGGACATCAAAAAGCTAATGCTAGTACTGCTGATATTTAACCCTATAGAGAAGTCTCAAAACATGATGAGAAATCTATGGACTTTGTTTCACTAGGAACTGCTTTCTATATAAAAATAGAGGTCCAATATTGCCTTTTAAAAAATTCAACAGTTTGTTGATGAGAAATGAGAGAATTAAGAGAGCTTTCCCAGCTTGTGGCTGCATAGTCTTGCAGAACTTAAGTCTGTAAAATGATCCTAACAAATGTATACCTAGAAAGTCAGCTGACTGGCAATGCACAACTGGCACACAAGGACTTAGTTATGTTGTGCATTATTGCTAGAGTTTTGGATTTACCCTTGCTTTAATACATTTTAGCATGCTTCTAATTTGTACTGTTTTTCTCTTTCTCTTTCTGCACAGACTTAATGGCTCATATGAAGCCATAGATGGTGGATGGCTGAATGAGGCCTTTGTGGATTTAACTGGTGGAATTGGGGTGAGAATAAACCTGAAACAAAAACAAAAAAAGCTTTTTGAGACCATTGAGATGGCACTGGAAAGGAAGTCCTTGCTGGGAGCAGGCATCTCCGTAAGTGAATGGTGGTTTGCATGGGTGCTGATCTGGCTTAGGACTATGTACAGTATCATTTCCTATTCAGTGCATATATAATTTAAATTAGCTTAATGGAAATCCCAACATTAAAAGGTAACTAGAGAGACAGTTAGTCTGAAAGAGAGAGATACCTAAATAGAAATCCCTATCTATATAATGAGGGGAAAGAGAATGTATAAGTTTCTTCCAACAATATTTAATTAATTAATTAATTAATTAACTTCTATACTACCTTTCTCCCCAAAAGGTGAGACTTGCTAGATAAAATAAAATTAAATCACAATAAAAAATTAAAAACAATTAAAAGCTGTACATACTGTGTCCAGAGCTCCAATATTACACGTCTTCCGAATTGCACAACCAGGGCTGATGCTCTCTTCCTGAGTCTCCTTTAAACCAGCCTCTCTGCCTCAGGTCCTACACAGCACACCTTTTAGTATTTTTAAAAATTTCTTTTAAGTTATGCAATTCCAGAGCTCTACTACAGCAATATACAGTGAGTAGAAAATAAAAGTTTAACAATAAAAGAAATGGGGGAAAGTAATCAGTTTGGTTGGGAATAACAGCGGGAAGGGGGACAAGGAGAGAGGAGAAAACACTGACACCACATAACTGGCAGTAACATAACTACCTTGGCAGCGATGTTTCACACCTGGGCATTTACACTATTGACAACTCATTGATGAGTTCCCTCCAACAATTAAAACCTAATTGTGGTTGGGGAATGTCACAGCTATGGGTTGGAGGCGGAGGTGTGCAATACGTATTGCCAAACCCACTTTTTTCCAAGTGTAATTACAGTTTAAAAACCACCTTAGTAATCTTCTAAGTAGTGATTGGAAATATGGAAGAGTTATAAATGAATACATCTACCTTGATTCAGGCTGCTTGCTACAGTAGTTGATACATATCCTTAGTAAAAACATAGAGGTTTTCCATGTGGGTGAGAATCTTTTTGTTTTGGTCTCAAAAATAATATGTAATACTGTATATTTAAGGTTTTTAAGATTAATTGACCCTGTTGTTGGCAACTATTGATTTTTTTACTATGTGAAATTTTGGTTTCCCCCAGGATTTTAAAGGTGTAGTGGACTCAAAGGGGCTGCAGGGTGGACATGCCTACTCCATCATTGGGACCCACAAGGTATGTCTTGGAACCAGATCAGCATTTTCTAAAAAATGTAGAGAAGGAAACAACCCAGAACATCTGTGGTTTTTGATACTGCTAAGAGCTTCTATAAAATGGGAAACATGTGACACAACCACACATATTTGTATTCATTCCTAGCTCACCATAGAAGGCAAGAAGGTGAGGCTGGTGAAACTACGGAATCCCTGGGGCCACACAGAGTGGACAGGCAACTGGAGTGACAGGTGAAAATGCCAAATGGATACTGTGGGCAGAGAGAGAGGAAACAGGGGCTGCTAGATACTACAGCAGGGCATATTGCAAAATAGGTTCTGGCTATCATAGACATTCTACCCTGACAGTGATAGGTTTAGCTAGGTTACATGTGCTTAAGATTAGTAGTGGTTCTCTCCATGTTGACTTAAATGCAGAAGAAGGAGGGATGAATACAGGGAGGAAGGAACACCAACAATCTAAGATAGCCGATGATACCATATTACTAGTGGAAAGCATCATAAACCTGGAACAATTGCTATGGAATGCTAAAGATGTAAATGCAAAGGCAGGCCTAATACTGAACATAAAGAAAACAAAAATAATGAAGAGAAGAAATACATAAGTTCAACCTAGACAACATCGATCAGAATGGAGACTGCAGCCAAGAAATAAGAAGATAGCTAGAAATGGGAAGGGCAGCTATGAAAGAACTAGATAAGATCCTAAAGGGTAAAGATATAACAACTGAGCACCAAAGTCAGAATTGTCCAGACCGTAGTATTCACTATCACTATGTATGCTGTGAGAGCTGTACAGTGAAGAAAGCAGATAGAAGAAAATTAACTCATTTAAGATGTGGTGCTGAAGAAGAGTGCTGTTGAAGATACCATGGACAACCAAAATGACAAACCAATGGGCCCTTGCACAGATCAAGCTAGAAATCTCCTTAGAAGCCAAGATGACTTAACTGAGGTTGTCGTATTTTTGGCTACATCATGAGAAGACATGACTCACTCAAAAAGACACTAACGCTTGGAATGGTAGAGGATAGGAGAAAAAGAGGAAGACTGTACACCAGATGGCTAGATTCAATTAGGGAAGTCATGGGCATGAAGCTACAGGACTTAAACAGAGCAATGGAGGACAGTGGGGTTTGGAGATGTCTCATGCACAGTGTTGTCATGGGTCAAGGCCAACTTGAGGTCAGCCAACAGCAACTCTCTATGTTGATGATACCTCTTAATTGATTGATGCTCTAGTCATAAAACAAAAGTTCTAACCTTATTCCTATTCTCTTCTCTTTGCTTTAGTTCAGAAATGTGGTCCAAGGTTGATTCAGAGCACCAGAAAACACTGATTGAGGAAAAAGAAAACAAGGATGACGGTGAATTCTGGTAAGAGTTTTCTAATGTTGTTAGACACTGAAAGACTTAGTCTGTTTCAATATAAATTGAGAAATCCTATAGTACACTCAATAAAAGAATCCTGTAGTACACTCAAGACTGAGGGGGAAAATTGTAGCTTAATCTTTCATGGACTCTTGTTTGGTACTTATGATGAAGTGGACTGGAATCCATAAAAGCTTATGCTAGAAATGTCTTTTTCTCGGTCTCAAAGATGCTTGGATTCCTTTATACTGTATCTCTTCATGGTTAGACATTGTAAGTAAAGCCATCATTAAACCAACCCAATGTTATCAGTCTGTGTTATGCTTTTGGAACCATCACTGATTGTGTCTTCACAATCCATTTTCTATAATTGATTCAAATAAATCAACAGCATCCCAGAGGATTTCTTGTACATGCGTCCCTCCACATTTGTTCACAAATGTTTAGGACTTCCTGCTTGTCTCCACACTATTTCTTCAACACTGACTGTGGGTTAATGTTATTTTATTTATTTAAAACATTTGTTTTATCACCTCTCAACCCACAAGAGCCTTTGAAAATGATGTATAATGGGTTTATAGTCTGAGTGGACAGTCAGTGGCAACTCCGGTACACTGTACTAATTTCACAACCCTGTTTTATCAGTACATTTTTATAGTCTCTGTTTTGCTTCTGCTTAACTAGGATGGAGCTGAGTGATTTTCAACTGCGTTTTCAGCAACTGGATATCTGCCATTTAAGCATCAGTACACTAAAAGAAAAGGGAGACCATTATTCTTGGAAACCTACAACTCACCATGGACACTGGATCAAGGGTGTTAATTATGGTAGCAACGTATGGGGTAATCTTTGGGCTCATGTTGGTTGAAGCTGATTGTTGGTGTTTGTGGTGTGGTGTTTCTTCTGGAGTACTGTATATTTTATTAGGAAAGATTTAAAATGTGAGATATAGATACACACACACACACACACACACACACTTGATAGATTTTTATTCCAATATCACCAATCTATAATTCCCAGAATTGCAGAGCATGGGGCCAGGACATTTAAAGTGGTGTCAACCTAGATTATTTCTGCAGTGTCGATGCAGCATGTCTCAAGGTTTGGTGCTAAAATCTCAGAGTCTGAGAAGGGCCTGACTAGGCAAACCTATTCTCTCTAGTAGAACTAGAGGAGGAGTGGACAACTGGCAATGTTTGGGAGTTGGCGGCATTAGCTCTCCAAGAGTATCTAGGAAGGCATCCTCCTCTTGCCATATCACAATGTCCTTGCCCTCAATATTATTTGTACCTTTTTATTTTCTCTGTTTTTGTCAGGTTTTTGCTCGCAGGCCATTTTAGTCCCACATTTAAAACAGGACATCAGACAGAAGTCAACTTCAGATTCATTGCTTGCTTTTAAAAGGGCATCTAAAATGGCCTGAGTGGGGAGAAGGGAGGTAACATTGTCCCTTCCATCCTAAGAAATATGGGGATGGGGAGAATTTGCCCATGTTTTTAAATAATTTGGGAGGTACTTGTGGCCTCATAATGTTTTTTGGGGGGCTGCATGTAACTCATGACAAATTGTGGGGTTACATAGAACAAGGCCATGGATGTTAGAATGGTATACCCTGTGGTAACTTGTGCAGTCTGGATACACCTTCTGCCTCTGTTCAAGAATTAGTAATGGAGCAGGCATGTTTAAAAGAGGAATTGTAGTGGAGTTCTGCTGTCCAGTACATCTGGATATCCAAATGGGTTTACAACTAATTTTGATACTCCTGTCTTCTCTATTGTGTAGATAAAAACTTCTGGAATAACCCTCAATACATTGTTTCATTGCGGGAGCCAGACAAGGCAGAATGGGACCCTAAGGGAAAGAAATATCAACCCCAGAAGTCTAGCTGCACCCTTATTGTCTCCTTGATGCAGAAGAACTGGCGCAAGGGCAAACCAGACGGAAAGGACCTGCTGCATCTCTACTTGCACATCTACAAGGTATGGAACCAACTATGGGCAGATGAATCTCAGGATCCACTGTTCAGTTATCAACTATTATTAGTGAAGTTTCAATAATTTATTAATGAGGTTCCAGGAGGGATGACTAAATAAAAATGCCAGGGCCCACTCAAACTGATCTTCCAGAAGGCCACCGCTCTGTTCCATCATCTTCCCTGATGTATTGCCTACATATACTTTACTGTTTCTGTTCTTACTGCAGCTGAAAAATTTGCTCCTGACAAGAGTAGGAGAGGAAGGAAGGCAAACTGAGCTACAGAGCTATGCACACTTAACATACTGAATACACTGGAATCTACTTTTAAGTAAACTTGCTTTGAATTGTATTACTCACTGGGCAACACTTACTATGAGTTGGGTTTGCCCCAGGACCTGTCAGTTTCTGTTAAATCAATAATAATACTTCACATAAAACTGCTTTAGAGTGTCCATGTAAATTCTCACTTTTGGAACAGTCCTTATTACAATCACTTCTTAATATTAGGTTCTGTATGGCTTGCCTAAGCTTACATTATTCATCTCCAGAATGTTTTGCTCCCAAACAAATTATTATGGTAGCCCTTACCCCTTCCATGGAGGATACATTTCAAGACCCACCTCCCTCTGAGTTACAGGAAACCACAGAGCAAAAATACAAATAAGGTGGGGGGGGGGGCTACATAATATTTTCAGACTGTGGCTGACAGCAGGTAACTGAAATCATGGAAACCAAAATCACACATAAGGGCAGAGTACTGTATTTTATTTTATTTTTTATTTGATATCTTATGCCACCTTTCTCTTGCCAAGGGGCCCAAGGCAGCTTACAATAATTTAAAACAGAAAATAAAATACTAATGTTAGATTGGACTGGTTTTTCTGCATGCAGCTCCATATTTAGTTGCTCTGCATTAATCTGTCTTCACCTAATTTTGTCTTGCAGGTGCCCAAAGAGGTAACCAAAGAGGTAACTATCAAATTGATTTTCATTTGAGATTATATTTTCCTATCATCACAACAGTTGGAAGTGAAAGGGAGGGAGAGAGGGAGAAATGTGATCAGTAGCATCTCTAATATATTTGACACTCAGTGTGGATAATTTTTTAACACCCCCTCTCCCCTCTTCAACAGCCTTTTCCAGTTCTGGTACAGCTGCTGGTCAGGTGGGAAAGGAGGACACTTGCATTCCCACCCAACCAGCAAAATCACCAGACCTGGCACTTCAGCACTCCTTTTCCCACCTGCTGCAATCCAGGTGACACCTCTGTGTGAGTTGTCATACAGTGTGGTCTACACACCTCTAACAATGCCTCTGAATTTGACTGAGTTTGTGATGGAGTACATTTTGGATGGCTAGCAGAATCCACACTAGATTAGAAAGAGAAGTAAAGGTTGTATAAAGCCATAGAGGGGTAGTCTTATACGGCGAGTATATCCCAAACTCTATATTTTAACTGGAAAAGTTGAGGGTCGTCTTATATGCCAGAAAATATGGTAATGCCCAGGAACACACTTACTTCGGGGCTGTGAATACTGGCCTTAAAGGCTGGCATGGAGGCGGAGTCGGGGCATAGGGTCCTCATGATGCACACCCCAGCTCCGACACGATGCGCTACACTACACAGCACGCAATGTCATGGCACTCCTTTGCCTCTGCGTACATACGATGCAGCACCAAAGGAGTGCTGGCCAGTGAGCTACACTGTGGCAATGCAGCTAACACATCCTTCAGAACATGTACAAGTATTTTTTCCCCTACAGAATATCTTGGAAAATCATACATATGTTTCTGTTGAACACACAGTAGGCACTTCCACATTGTCCATACCATTTTATATTTGCTATATGTCTGCTCCATCCCCAATTCATCCCTGGAGTATGTAAGTGAAGCCAAGGTTCAAATGCATTTGCTCCAAGATAGCAATCTGATTGTTTAAACCAAATGTTGGGCTCAGGGCAGCATAGTGGCTGTAAGGTAGTAACATGAATCAAATTTAGCATGACATTAAATGCATGTTTGTAATTAATGTTCATTTTTTATAGATGTGTATACACATGGCAAACTGGTAATTTTCAGAGATCCTGTATACATGGGGCAAAAGGGTTTTGCTCCTCCTGGCCTCGCATTAGCCTGGGCCAGGATCCAGCAGACCAGAATTAGATTGGGTGGGTCTGGTCTGATCCCTGCCTGAAGGGAGCTTAATCTTGTCTTAACCTGGTCTAGAAAGACAAGCTGTTTGCTGTGAAATTTCTAGGAATCTCCCTGGTAACAGCTGGCAGACCAGATGGCCCCAGATACCTTGCAGCTGCCTCATTGTTGCATCTGGTGGAAGATCCCTCCCTACCACAACCTGTGATGTCTGATTGAGGCACTTGGCCACAAGGGTGTAGCTAGGCGCCCTGTTTCTCTCTTACAGGCTGCAA
This sequence comes from Sceloporus undulatus, assembly GCF_019175285.1. NCBI lineage: Eukaryota > Metazoa > Chordata > Lepidosauria > Squamata > Phrynosomatidae > Sceloporus > Sceloporus undulatus. The sequence goes on from NC_056530.1 coordinate 21,107,573, forward strand.
CGGGGCTCTTCTCACTAGATACAAGAGTGAGGCAGGTATTGGACACACAGCTGTAGCAGGTCTGTGGTGTGGTGGCATGCGTGCATGCAAGCACCCTCCCTTCACCACAGCTTCCTGGACATGGTAGCACAGGTTTAGGGCCAGGATCACAGCAGACAGAAAGGATTTTACCTCTGTTTTTTCTTATTGTGATCTTAATAACATCACTCCTCTGAAGCTGTTTGAACTCGGAAGAGGCCCTTCACTGGCAGCAGTTTCCTGTTCTCAAAAGCATGCTTAATGTCATATGTACTTAGCCTCAGTTATGGACATGTCATTGGCATTATATGACCGAAAATTGCTCTTTCTCATGTATTACTATTTTTCCTCAGTCTTTACAGCTGATGACTGCAACCCAAAGAAAAGAACTGCTCTCTAAATTCAAATATGTTAATGAAACCCTTGAGGGATCCAGGGACATCACAGGCATCTTCCAGCTAGCTCCTGGAAATTACATGATTATTCCCTTCACCACATTCTATCACGATGGGGCTGAATTCATCCTCCGCATCTTTACTGAGACAAAACATGAGTGCTTGTGAGTTCTTAAGTCAATGTGGTTTTTAATGTATAAAGTTATACCAATGTTATCTTACCCTATAAAGGTATTGGGTCATTCAAGATATTTGATACTGCTTCAGATCAAGTTAGAGTGAAGTCCCTAGAGATATGAGACTTCCTTAATGTAGCAGTGACCTAATTACAATTATGCTTTCTATGGGTTGGAGCCCTCACGGGAATTTTAATCCCCAAGATTCACAATCATGTCTTCGAGTTTGGGTCTATTCAATTAAATTTAAGGGCATTTGGGAAACTCAGATTTAAAAATGTGGGCCTGTGGCTCGCATCACAACTTGATGCAAAGAATTCCATCCAGATCTTAGGAAAGTTACTTTTAGGAGTACAGTTGTCAGAAGTTATAGCCCAAAAAAGTAATGATTTCCTACTCAGGTTGTATTTACAAGTACTATTTGGGCATTATAAATATAGAGATAATATTTTTCACACTCACCCCTTCCTTGTGCATTTCTGTCATTCTCCTCCTGTAGAGAAGGGTCTTTGGGAAGTCACTTTTAGGATGTGTGGCAAAGGCCTCCTGCCAAGAGCAGAAGTTCTTAACCATGTAAAATTGCCTTCTAGGGAACTTGATGATGAAATCAGTGCGGAGGAGAAGACACTTAAAGTAATGGCTTGTTTGGCAACATTTTATTACTATTTCATGTGGTTGGGTGCATATATTTAAATGCTGAGCCTGAAACTAATATTGTGTGAGCTTTTACCAAAACTGAAGGACACTTGATGGTGGGGTTGTGGTAAAAGCTTGCAGTGCCTCACTTGCTAATTCAAACTGCTCTAAAATGGATTTTAGATTTCCTAAAGGTGAAAGAGAAAGCCCTAAGAATTAAATGTACTTAAAATAGCCCTATGAATTATCTGGGATTTTTATGATCTCATGAATACTCAAACATACTCCCTTGAGGAATTTAAAAAGAAACTATCACTGAAGTCTAGTTCTCATGGGAGTGGCAAATGTATGTCTAGATGTGTTGCTTTAAATATGAATATACAACTCACTTCTTCATATAAAGCATTTGCTGTACACAGAAAGCTAATGTCACAAAAAAAGATTAGCTAGAACTGATACTGTGTTTTCCATGCGCTAGGATTGTATTTGATTTTTTTTAAAATAGAAGAGTACTGTATTATGGGCACTTCATTTGCAGACTGAATTATTGTGCCCAAGGAGCAGATAGAATTAATCTCTGTACTATCAAGAAAAATAACTGTTTGGGAGACTCTGTTCTGGATCTATAGCAAGTGGGAATTAGTTACCTGAATATGTTGCATTTATAATATTCAGATTTCTTTTCCTCCAAGGTTGAGCCCCCCCAAAAAACTGGAGTAAACCGGACGATGGACATAACTTTCCAGCAATATGCCAGACAGGTAAAGGTGTGCAAGGTAAAGGACTGCTCTGGTGCTCTAGTTGCAACCAGGAGCAGTAAAGGAAGAAACAAGAGGTTGTGAAAATGGAAGGGGAAGAAGTTTGGGAGGCACACCACACTCTCTCAGCCTCAGAGGAATGCAATGGAATAAATCTTGCCAAGATAGCCTAGTCACAGGGTCATCATAAGTCAGATTCAGCTGGAAGACTCATAACAGCAACAGGACCAATAGAGGTGATTCCCCTGTAGGAATAAGGTAGAGCCTTGGCTTGGTTTGAAGAAGTACCTCATAGGGTAACAATCTGGAAGGATATGGGATACATGAGGCAAGATGTGTGATTTCCACCCCCACCACTCCACCCCCACTTGTGGACTGTTTGTTTTAGGATAAGAAGATTGGCACTGTGGAATTTAAGGAGTTTATGAACCGCACTTACACCAGTGGTGAGTATCCAGTGATGATGTCCCTGACTTGCTAGCCTCTCTCTGCTGTCCTTTAGTTCTTTCCCATATTGGTGGTGCTAGAAGTTTAGCTCTGGAAGATGCTTAAGCAATCCTTTGTTGGAAGGAATAGAGGACAGGGCTTTTCTCTCACTCTCACTCTGTAACCCTTCAGGTGGATCTTAACATCATTAATCTAGTTCAGTATTATTTACTTAACAGGCAAAAGCAGCTCTCTAAGCTTTCACGAACAACTGTTTTCTAGTTATATTAGTGAATATAGTGGGGCTATGGCCCTGCTACATATAAAATATTTCTTCCACCTCTGGAGTTGCAAAGACACAAGAGCCCTGCTAGAAGAATTTCAGGGCAACCAATCTTATTCTGAGATCACTGTCTGAACTACTGGACCCATTTCATGGAGATGAGGCAGGGATGGTGGGGTCTAGGATCCTTTTATGCTGATTTAATCTCTTCAGATCCTGTCCAGTAGACCTGCTGCAGTAATACTGACCTCGCGTTTTCATGACTTTTTTCTCTAGGCCAGGAACTGCAGAAAGATGCCTTTTCTCTGGAGGACTGCCTGAAAATAATTCAGCATTTTGATGTATCCTTTTGCAGAGCAGCAATTGGAACTACAGTATGGGTTAATGGGAAGTGGGGATTAATCACATGGAAACCTCACCTCTGGAAACAAAAGACTGTCTTCTTAAGTGAAAGAAAAGGCTGCAAGATGCAAAGATACTTCTGTGTGAGCAATGAAGTTT
>NC_056530.1:21110865-21114881 GCF_019175285.1 Sceloporus undulatus
CGGTAAAAGGTTTGTCCTGTATCAAAGCAACACAAAGTCACTTTCAAAGGCTGGGGAGGGTTAGGGTTTCAATAGGCGGAATAGAGAAGAGACAGACAGCTGGGCTTGAAGAATGAGCTCATGGCGCTGGGCGAAACTGACAGGGAGGAACAGATCCCAGGTATAGCACTCTCCACATAGACAGAAAAATGGGAAGAAATAAAATTAATCGAGTGCCTCAAGATTACAACATAAATTACAAGTTAGAGGAATTTTTGTTTTTTCATGCCTGGAGACACTTTTGAGGAACCAGGGAGGAAAAACTACAAAACCAAAGCCTTCCCCAGCCCTTGAGTTAAATCCTAAACGAAATATATCTACTATCCATTTATTATTTTCAGAGTGCATCAGCAGTAGCCACTTGGACCCAAAGGACTTCAGCCCTGTGTCCTTTGTTAGATCCAGACACAGAAGATGGTTCAGATGTAGTTAACAGTCAATGATAGGTCAGATGGCAAAGTACTGAGGGCAGAAGCAGGTGGGGCTTGACAGAAGTACAGAAAAAGCCGTGGCTCATCTGTATTAGAAGAGCAAAGAAAAAGACAAGCTAACAAATCTTTGGGTGCTTTTTAAATTTGTCCATGAAGAATTTTTAAGATTTCGAGATACTTTGGCATATAATACCAGTGGAACTGGGATCATTTCACTTTCTCGCTTCAGCCTTCTGGGACACTAAACCTACTCCAAAGAGTTACCTAGTCTCCAGCTTCAGTTTTAAAGAGTAGCCAGGGTTACAGGAAGGAGAGGTGAACAACAACTTTGGAAGAGAGGAAGTATGTCCTTAGATCCTGCCCCACAAATGTACAGTCAGCCCTCTGTATCCACAGATTCTACATCTACAGATTCAACCATCCATTTCATATAAGGGACACCATTTTACCTTGTCATTGTATATAATGGGACTTGAGCATTCATGGATTTTAGTATCCACGGGGGGCCCTAGAACCAAACCCCAGTGGATGCCGAGGGCCTACTGTAATCGAAAGTTTGGGACAGGCCAGCTACCCCTTTGCCACAAGTCTCCAGTCCCAACAAAATTGCACCAGGAAAAGAGTTTGTGCCAGAAAAAAAACAGCAGACCCAGAAATTTAACAAAATGTTTATTACAAAAAAACAAAAAAACAGACCAAAAGAAAGGTCAACAGGCCATATACAAGTAGACGGCTGCAACTGTTTTGGACGGGGGCAACAGAAAACCCACCAACCAGATTTGCAAGGACAGTTGAGCTCAACAGCTTTCCTTCATCAGGGTACTATGGTGATGCATGTGGAAATCCTTTGCAGAATAGACAGCTCACAAGAGATGCTGGTGCTGTATGAGTCTGTTGGTGGTGACCAAGAAGATATTGCTGGGCCATGCGCTGGAGCCTTCCTAACTCTCTGACAGCTCATTACTTTCCAGCAATAAGGGGGTTCCTCAGCACCACAATGACCGAATCGCCACGCAGGAACATCTTAGAAATGTAGCGATCCTTATTGACGGGCTTCGACTTCTTCTTACCCTTCCCGCTCTTGGGTACCTCCGTCCACATCTCCTTGACGTTCTCCAACACCATGTTGCAATGCCTAGTGCGAAAAGGATGCCGTTATTTTGGCAGGAGATGCCACTTTCATGCAATTACCAAACAGGGAGGGAGCAGAGTATCTGCAAAGCGACCACCAAATGATACTCTGTCCCCACGTATGAGTATCCCTCAGTTAACAAAGCCTCTGGCAAAGAAGCTCCTTTTAGCAAAATCTTTTTATACCTGCCAAGCCCCCCACTTTTCGTCTTGTCCTTTGTCTAGCACAGGTTTTTTTTAGCAGCATCAACATTACAGGACTCTACCCCTGTTCTTTCAATGTTATTTCCTCCTCGAGGACCAATTCTCTCTCACAGAAGTAGCGCCCAGGAACACATCTACTTCATTAACTGAGGTATATCTGCATTACTCCTTTAGGAAAAACGTTCACAAACTTACAGGTGGAATCCCCATCCGCAAGAGAAACTAGCCAAGAGCGAGAGCCACATAGAACACCTTATATACCTGGAAGGCAGACTCTTACTTGTAAATGTTAAAGTATCTTAAAATAGCTGGAAGGCAACTTCTTACTTGTAACGCTTAATTTTAATCTTGCGCAATCTGTTGCAAGTAATGCCACAAATTGACTAAAACCATTATGCTCCATTTAGGACATTCTCAGCCTTCCTAATGCTGCAACCTTTTAATACAGTTCCTCACGTTGTGGCGAATCCCAACTGATGGTCTTGGTTCCTAAGAGCATCGGAAATATTGGTCAGGCCTCACCTGGAATAATAATACTGTGCCCAGTTCTGGGCACCGCAATTCAAAAAGGATGTTGAGAAACTGGAGCCATGTGTCCAAAGGAGTGTGACTAAAATGGTGAAGGGTCTGGAAACCATGAAGCCCTATGAGGAACGACTCAGGGAGCTGGGGATGTTTAGCCTGGAGGAGAGAAGGCTAAGAGGTGATATGATGATAGCCCTGTTTAAGTTTGTGAAGGGATGTCATATTGAGGAGGGAGCAGACTTGTTTTCTGCTGCTCCAGAGAATAGGACCCAATGGAGCAATGGATGCAAACTGCAGCAAAAGAGATTAGGAGGAACTTCCTGAGAGTAGTAAGGGCTGTTTGACAGTGGAAAACACTTCCTTGGAGTGTAGTGGAGTCTTCCTCCTTGGAGGTCTTTGAACAGAGGCTGGATGGCCATCTGTCAGGGATGCTTTGATTGGATTTCCTGCATGGCAGAAGAAGGGGGATGGACTGGATCAGGGCCCTTTTCGGGGTCTCTTCCAATTCTATCATTCTATGAAATATGTACTTTCCAATGGTCTTAAGAGACCCCTGTGAAAGGGTCATTCAGCCCCCAAAGGGGTTGCGACCCCCAGGCTGAGATCCACTGACCCAGGAGGGCCAAGGAAGCCCCAGGTGAGCCCCTACCTGTCGAAGGCCTTGACGCGGCCCAGGAGCTTCTTGTTGTTGCGACAGTTGATCAGCACCTGAGTGTTGTTTTTGACGGACTGCGTGAGGACAGAGAGGGGCCCTGTGTTGAACTCTTCCTCCTCTCGCTTCTGCAGCTCCTCCGGGGTCATTTCGCTCTTGGGCTTGTTCAGAAGGCTCCTAGGAAGAAAGAAGGGAGGGAGAACAGGACACAAAGCAATGGATGATCCCAGCTCAACGTTAGGAGGGACTTCCTCCTGAGAGCAACAGAGGAACAGACTCCTTCATAGAAAGGCCACAGGGGCCCTCCAGCCCAACCCCCTTCTTCTGCCAGGCAGGGACTCTCCACCAAAGCACCCCCTCGGAGTGTACTGGGGCCTCCTTCCTTGGAGGCTGGGTGGCCATCTGTCAATGGGGAGCTTGGATGGAGAGTTCCTGCAGGGCAGAAGGGAGTTGGGCTGGAGGGCCCTTTGGGGGGTTCTATGAGGGCCCCGCAGCCCTTGCTTCTCAATGGAGGGGCGCCTATCAGGGCAATGAGGCCCCCGATGCCGGCCCTCGAAGCCCGCTTCCTTACATAGCGGCGTCTCAGCAGCCTTCTCCGTAACCGCCGAACAGCGTGGAGGACTCGGCGACGAGTAATGGCCGCCTTCCACTTCCGGGTTAACCTGGGTCGCGCATACGTCGTGGCCGCAAGTCCGAGTGAACTACGGCGAGCGGCGGGAGGCAAAAGGCTTCGCGGTTTTGTGTTTTGACTTTTTCTCCCTTCCTCAATTAACAGCAGGAAGGAGGTTAATTCAGTTATTGTCTGCAGTGTCATTGTACAATATATGATTATGTAGTAATATGTCATATATGTTATATGATAAAATATAATGTTTTATGTTTATATATTTTATGTAAATAATTTATAATTATATATACATATACATATATATATTGTTTATATGTTTTATATTATATATCTATAATATATAATAAATTATAAGATATAAATAATTATTTATATAGATTTATATATAATGTTATATATATATATA
>NC_056530.1:21114906-21117438 GCF_019175285.1 Sceloporus undulatus
TATCCCCACATATAACATCCATCATCATCATCACAACAACAACAGATCAGAGTTATTGAGACAGTGGGGTTCCCAATAAATCCGCCTAATAAATCCTTCTTTGGTTGTGCTGGGTACTTTTTAATTTTAAACAGCTCTCGCAGAATCAACTCGAAATACATATATAATATAAAATATATGGTTATTATAATCTACAGTATATATACTTTTATACTACTGTGGTGTGTCTTATAATTACTTAATAGTACATTTATTAGATAGATATAATATGTTATATAATATATAATAGTATTAAAATAATTATTAATATGAATATGAATATCTTGTATATATATATATTAGATGGCAAAATTATTTATAAGAATAAAATAATTATTATATTTATATATATATCGTTATATAAACACATAAATATATATGTGTATAAAGTATATATATAAATATAAAAATAAAATATTTTGTATTTTATATATAATTAAAAACATGATATCTTATAATTTTTATCATTATATTTTATATATTATATTACAAAAATATAAAATGTAAAATAATATAAATAATATAATAAGAATAATAAATTATATATAAAAAAAATAATAAATTATCTATCCCCCCAAAGGCCCCGGCGGTAATTGGCGGCAGGATTGGGCTGGGGCCGGTCCCAAGGCCTTGCCGGGCCGCATCCGGCCCGCGGGCCGCAGGTTGCCTACCCCTGTTCTATGCTCTGGGCCTAGTTCATCCAATTAGGCAAGATAAGCATGATTCATCGTATTTCCAGGGCCAATTCAAAAAGATTCAACTGATTACCCTCAAGTGGCACATCCCAGCCAGATCTGGCCAAATCGCTCTCTCAGATCTAGTCCAATATCAACCTACAAACAAAGGGAGCAGGCCAGACTTGTTCTGTAGCTAAGTTAGACAGTGAATAATCAATTAGTAATTCATTCAGTGAATCCTTATCTTGTTTCAGTCATAGATTTCACAGTGCTGAAAGGGACATTAAGCAAACCATCCAGGCCAGCCCCCGTCTCATTCCAGCACACTGGAACAGATTTTGTTTTTCTAAAGACGATGTTCCATATACTGTACCGAGGGACCAGTACAGTCAGAAAGGGAAGGGATGAAAGTAGCTGAAATAAATATACAACAATCCCTCACTCTCCTTTGCACCATGAAGCCCAATTCTCCCAAACAATTAGCTACTGGACCCACAAGGAAGATAAACACACGTACCTCATCTGCATCCGTCACAAAGGCAATGTGCCCAGTAAAGGACAAAACAAAATATTTGATGGGAGAGGTGCCTGTAAAGTGGGACAGGTATATGTAACTTGACATGTCATTGCTGTCAAGAAAAGTCAAAGAAAGAAAGAAACGGTTGGGATAAAAGTAGAAAGAATATTTAAAGCAAAGTCACAGCAGGTTTTTCTGCTCCCATATACCAATGATCAGCATTTGAGGAAGTAGGCTCAAGATTATGAAAGCTCATGATACAAGCTTCTTTATTCAATCAGTATTCAAAGGTGCTACTGCTGGGAGTCTAGAGCAGTGGCTGGGAACATTTGTTTGGCCCAGGGGCTGGCTCTAGGGCAAGCATCTTGGAGTCTGCAGGACAGGAATGGTGGAGCTCAACATGGATGGGCTCCCTAATATGACTGCACTGTCTCCATTTGTTGCTTGGGCACACAATCCACAAACATACCCTTATATTCCCACGCTCTCTCCCACTCTCCTGAGCTGCAACTAGGAAAAGCCTCCGCTGGCACTAGGGTTGCCAGCTCATGGGCATCTCAGTGCCCAAGATTTCAAGGTCAAAATCTGAGACCTAGCGAGGGTCGGCAGACCCTGATGCAGTTATTAGTTATGATACACCAAGCATCAAGCCCAACTGCTCTGATGAAGAAGATCCTCACCGCCATCTTACATGTTTTAAACACTAATAATTTAACAATACTGAGACACATTTTTACGATTTCTTGCAGGGAAAAAGGAAAAATATTTGGATAGGCTGGGGAAGGTGAACATAGATTATGAATACTAGAAGAACTAGTATTAGAAGAAAGGATGAGAGACAGAAAGAAAGGAATCAGCTAGGAAAATTATAAATGTAGCAAAATTGGGAAGCGGGGGAAAGACAGAGGGGAAAGGACTAAGAAATGAGAGGAGATGAGTGCAAACAGATGTGTAGTGGGCAGAGAGAGATGGAGGGAGAGAGGGAGAGAAAGAGAGAGAGAGAAGGAAAGAAAATATGTTTAGCCCAGAATTGTGGAAAAGGAAGAAAGGGAAAAATGGACAAGAGAGAAACAAAAGAGTGGAGGAAGAGATGTTAGCTACGAATTGTGGGATAAAGAGGATGAGAATGAGTGGGATTAAGGAATGAGGAAGAAGATAAATGAAGGGAAGAATTTCAGGCAGGGGGAGAAGGGAAAGCTTAGAAAAGAGAAATCAAAAGGTGAATAAAAGATGGAAAGAGAAAAGAATCAAGTGCCTAAGAAAGATGAAGAAGTGACATTCAAAATGCACTTTTTTGCC
>NC_056530.1:21117538-21141534 GCF_019175285.1 Sceloporus undulatus
GATTCACTGAATGAATTACTAATTGATTATTCACTGTCTAAGCTACAGAACAAGTCTGGCCTGCTTCTTTTGTTTGTAGGTTGATAGTGGACTAGGAAGTTTCTCCTCTCTGAGGAAGCGATTTGGCCAGATCTGGCTGGGATGTGCCTCTTGAGGGGAATCAGTTGGTTATCAGCTGAATCCTTTTGGATGGGTCTTGGAAATATGATGAATTGTGCTTATCATCTTTGCCTTGTTGTGGGGAGGTTGGATGAACTAAGCCCAGAGAACAAAGTTACTTTTAAAAAGTAATTGGTCATGTAATGTATTACAGGCCCCCATTTTTAGTGTTACTTTTTCAGAGACGTAATTTGTTCTATTAATCATTATGCTGTTTGTTGCTCTTCTTTTCTCTTTCAGTGACCAAAGTGAAACATCATATTGGGGTGGGGATAATTCAGACAGATGCCCCAGCGATTTCTCTATCAGTGTGCATGCGTGCATGTGTGAGAGATAGGGATAAAGAGAGATTTTAACTGAGCACTTCTTCTCCTGTTCTTATTCAAGGTCTGGGTTATGAGAGAAGGCAGCCTAGAGATCAAAAGAGCATATCCATCAAAAGCCTGGTCCGTGTACAACACCCTGCAAGTGATGGAAGGCTCACCAGATCATGACTTGAATGCCAAACAAGCTATAGTCACTGTTTTCTTTGATAAGGATGGGATGCAAGAGGTGGGTATCTCTCTCTGTGGATGTGACTTGGAAATTCTTGACGTAGTCAGTGAGAAACAGCATGGTGTACTGGTAGTAATAGGATTAGTACTTTGGGAACGAGGGTTTGAATCCTGGCTCAGCTCTGGAAACTCACTCTGGTGCCCTTGGTCAATTAACACTCTCTCAGCCTCAGAGGAAGGCAATGGAGAACCACCTCTGAACAAATCTTGGCAAGAAAACGCTGTGATAAGTTTTCCTTGACCTGGCTAACTAAAATGTTGCCATGTTGCAGATTGTAGTTCAAAATAATTCTTGCTCCATGTATGATAGGAGTATTTGCTGCAGAAATTTCAGCATGACTTTGTTGCTCCAGCCTCAGTCTATTGTCCTTGCCCCCTTTTCTTTAAGTTGATTTATAGGGAAGATCCTGGAACCACTGGAAGATTAATCAAGAGGAAATTCCCTCTGGATCATATCCTGACCTATGACCTGTTGATCAACACTCCTCACAAAGGGATGACACACAAGTGAGTGGGAACACACAAGATGTACTTCATTGATCTGATGTTGTCTGAGGCACCTGCCAGGGCAGCAATGGTTTGTTAGCAGCTGACTATTATTGATTTATGTATTGGATTTGTATCCCCCCGCATTCTCCCATAATGGAATTTATAATTTGCTTTACCAATAGCTCAGAAAATGACTGACCTCTTTTAGAATTTCGGAGGTCTGCTTCTTTGTTTGTTTTTTTGCTACAGCAGAGCATTGGCCACTCTGAGACAGTGGCCTTTGTGGCTAGCCAGAGATCCCACTCCCTGCCAGTTGTTTCACAACGGTTCTCAGCACTTTCCTGTGCTCAGGGAAAGTTGTTCACTGCAAGGCGAGCCCTAAAACCAGGCCATGGGCAGTGTGTCCATTTTACCTTGAATCATGGGCCTAGCCGAAACTTCTTAGTGGTCTAGACAAGATTGGGATCAAAGGTGAGGAATATGTGGCCCTCCACCTGTTCTTCATTTCAAACCCCATTAGCCCCAGCCAGCATAGCCATGGTGAGGGATGATGGAACTAGCAATCAGTGAACTTCTGGAGGGCCGCATGTTCTGCATCCCTGTTCTAGGTGGAATTCATGCTGGGCAGGGAATACAGAGTTCAAGAGATTGTATGATGAATCTGCTTCTTTGTTCCCAGTGGAATAGACTACATCAGATTCACCCACCGTTGCCCATTTGCCGTTGTACGCATGGTGGACTTGCCATTCCCACAGCGCTTTACTCGGATGGAGCATTATCGTGCCAAGCCACCAGAAATCATGATGAAAGCAGACTTTCATGACGAGAGATCGCTTTCTGTGTACCAGGGACTGGTCTACCAGCTCCTGCAGCTGCACTCAGCTTACCACAGAGTGAGGACAGTTTTTCTTGTTTTTGAAGGGGCTGACTGACTGTTGTGTTAAATTTTGTGGCTGTTACTTCAGACCTCTGTCAAGAGTGAAATGTTCTTTTTTCCATGGGCTATTGGGCCAAAAGGACAAAAGGGAGTGGAACAGGTGAAAACTTTATTTGTGTTTGTGTGTCAAAAAGATGTTCCTGCACCCAGGTTCTGGCTCACTTACAGCTGGCTTTGACCCCTGTCCCCTGCTGACATGGGACCTAGGGTTGCAAATTGAGCTTTAATTTTTAACAGATTTTGGAGCAAGATGAAGTACCGTAACGCTGTGTCTTCCTCACCTTCCAAACCCCAGTTTTCTGCCCTTATTCTTGGTTTGAAGGCTTGGAGAAGTGAACAGCCTCTAGTTTCCAACCTTTTGTTTGGGGCATCCATTTGAAGGTTGTGAAACTCTTGTCTTCATTTTTAAAATAGAAGATCTGGCTTGCCCCTAAAGGTAGGTCTGAGAGGGCAGTGTCCCTGAATGCCCGACATTATTAGCAGTGTCTTTCTCATTATCAGCCACCAGAGGCCACCATAAGCCAGTATCTCCTGTGTCCGCTACTATCTCTTGAAGCAAAACCCCAGGCATCCCACTTTACCATTTTTTGGCATCAGTTTGTACTGCTGCTGTCACTGCTGACTTGGGGGGCAGTTTAACAGCCCTCCTGGCTGAGGCTACTCTTGTAGTGGGAGTGGTGGCATTGAGCATGTTTTGAGCAGCAGCCAAGTGCTGTATGCCCCATGCCACCTTTGCTCACCCTTCCTCCCCTGTCCTCTTTGCTCTTTTTAGGGCTGAAGCCAATTGCAAGAGCCTCCTCTGTCCATTGGCCACTATGATACCCCCAATGGATCCTGGCTGGGCAGGCCAGCAGGAGGTTTTAGTGTATCCACACTACAGTCATAGCAGTTTGATACCACCTTAACTGCTAAGGCACCATTCTATACATTCTGGGATTTGTAGTTTCCTGAGGTGCTGAGATTTCTATGCAAGAGAGCTGTAATGCAACTGTTTTAGGATAATGCACGAAAGAACTGTAAGTCCCTTCCCAGGATTCCAAATGATGGAGCCATGGCAGTTAACATGGTATAAAGCCACTGCAAATGTGCAATACGGATACCGCCTTAGTAATTTATTGCTACGTCCCTGGCGTGACCATGTCTTTCTTTGATTTTGGCATAGTGGAGTTTCTCTGTCTTCAAACTGTATCGTACTAAGGGTTTTATTTTGTTTTTGTTTTTATCTTGCTAGTCTTATGCTGACCCAGTCCATGATCCCACGTGGCGCTGGTGGAAGAACAAGAAAGAAGATGCAGTAAGATAATCATTTCCTCAGAAGGCCCTTTAGCTGCATCTTAGACCTAGGTCCTTTGTGGGGTGGGGGTGGGGGGGTTTAAAAGAAAATCTCCCAGTTTGGGCACTTTATGCATGATAGCAGGGAGGGAGTAGGTATGACATCAGTTCTATAGATTGCTTCTGATCTCTGCTTTCCTAGAATTAAACTGGGAAAAGTCCATTATTCTAGATCTGAAATGGTAAAATCTCTGGACAGGTCTGTATTTAGGTTGGAATTCTTCGGTACTGGTCATACAATTCATCTTTCTGAAATATTCATTCTACAGCGTTGTTTTTTTAAAGCAATTTTATGGTTCTGAGACTCTTGACTGAATAAGATTTCCTTGAATTGGAGGCCAAACCTTGGTGTCTGGCATAGTGCCCTTTCCTTCTGACTTGCAAAATCATCAAGATGCAAAACAGTAAAAGAAAAATGAAATGAAATGAAACTGAAGCTAAGGACAATAACAGCACTAATAGCACTGAGACCGTAATGTGATCTATTTACATAAGTAGCATAGATTTCAGATCTGAGTTTTACTCTTGTTGCAAAATTTTCACTGCCTGGCTGAAGAGATCACTTTGTTTTTAAAAAGCTGTCTTATTTTCTGCAAAAGCCTATGTTTCTTCCTCAACAACAAAAACAATATATTTCTTACCTTCCTCTCCCAATAGATTGAGGCAGGGAACCAGAGTAGATTTAATACATAATAACAATCACACAATAAGGAAAAATTGTGTATAAATATACTTGTAGCAGAACTACTGTTGTGATGATATAAAGGATCGATTGATATGCCTAATTCAGTCACATGCAATTCTTTCCAGGAATATTACTACTACATGGCCAGCAACCGGAAGTCCTCGGGAGGTATCTACGTTGACATGGCCAACTATGTTAAGGTCTATGACCTCATTCCAAATAATTTGCTGCCAAAAACAATCTACTTGGACAGGAAGCAGACCTTTGTCTTTTCTGTGTATCTGAGCATCAGGACAACCAAACAGAGCAGTAAGCTGTGGGGAGCCCAGGAGCTGCTATGATGAGGAAGGAGAGATAGGTGTTGTCACTTGAGAGCCAGTATATTGGGGAGGTGGGCAAAGGAGGCAGAGACTGGGTTCCTTTATTATAGGCAGTGGTGTACCTTATTGTTGTTTCTGAATTATGGCCATGCTAAGGCAAAACTATCATGACGTTTTCTTGGCAAGATTTATTCAGAGGGGGAGCACCTTCTCTTGAGGCTGAGACAGTATGACACCCAGTGGGTTTTCATGGATAAGTGAGGATTCAAACTCTGGTTTCCAGAGTCAAAATCCAACACTCAAAACAATTGCACCACACTAGCTCCTTAGGTGTATAGCTACAGGGAGGCAAAATAAAGCCATAGCGCCCCCCCCCCAAATAAATCCCTGGGTTTCCACTCCACCAACGCATCTGAGGAAGTAGGCTCAAGTCTACAAAAGCTCATGCTACCAACTTCTATCTTTCTTAGTCTCAAAGAGCCCTGGTGGCACAGTGGTTAAATGCCTATACTGTAGCCACTCATTCACAAACCACAAGGCTGTGAGTTCAATCCCTGGCATCCTTCTGAGGTGGCTAAAAGGAGTACCCAGCTTGATGGGGGCAATTAGCTTACAGGCCTTTGTTTTGCTTCACTGTTTTATTCTACAACAATAACAAACCCCTTTCCCAAAGGTGTCGATCTCAGACTGTGGCAATTATCCAAGGCAGCAGATCATAGTGTGGTATGAAGTGGTATATAAATGAAGCTATTATTGCTGCTATGCAAGAAAGGTGCTGCAAGACCCATTTGCATAGTGATTTTCCAGACTAATGCAGCTATGTCTTTGCATTCTCCACTAAGTTTCTTCTCAAAGATGGGGCTTTGACTTCTATCTGAATTGAAAGTGTCTTTTTCCTTTTTTCTTTAAAAAAACCAATCCTTTCTGAAATGAAGGAACCACTGTTATTTGCAGTATTGCAAATCTAGATGCATCATAGGTTTAAATGCGATAATGGATCTTCTGTTTTTTCTGCAGTGGGGGAGACGGCAGAAGAAAATTCTCTCCAGTATATGTGGCTCACCATTCTTTTAGCCCATCCTGAGTATGTTCATGCAGATCTACATAGGCAGGAACTGATCAGCAGAGGCTCAGTGCTGTATCGGGTAAGGGCTCCTCTGTTCCTTTCAGGTCAAGTATACTTATGCCATTAAAGTAAGAAATGCACCAGTGTTCTGATCATCATTCTGAAATGTGAAAATACTGAACTCCACACTTACATTGTGATCTGTTTGAAGCTGCTTGAGACCACCAGAGTTTAACAATATGCATCTTAAATTTACACTCACAGGCCTAGTTAGTCATGTCTTAGATACTGTAGGTCCTGAAAGATTGCTTGAGATGAAATGTCCGGTATTTCTCTGACCTAGTCAGGTTCAGGTAAATGCTTAAGTAAGCCAGTGTTCCGTTGGGGTAAACATAAGTTTAACAACGACATGTGTGAAAATCAACCCACTTTTGTTGGGTTTTTTCAACCTTTTAAATCCCGTTCTTTCACGGGATTTTCCCCGTGTGATACAGGCCTTTGTTTTGCTTCACTGTTTTATTCTACAACAATAACAAACCCCTTTCCCAAAGGTGTCGATCTCAGACAGTGGCAATTATCCAAGGCAGCAGATCAGTGGGAAGGAGTTGTTGAAGAGCTCTGCTAATCTGAAGGTAACAGAGCATTGCTTGTCAGTTCCAAAGCTTTAGATTTCATGGTCTTGTTTCCTCTTGGGCTAGGCCTGGGGTGGCCTATCAGTTGTCATTATGCAAGCCTGGCCTTTTCACTGAGATGTGTTCAATTTGTTTTGCTTTTCCAGATTGCACATTCAGGGATGAATTGCTATGACTACACTACCAAAGGACCACGCATAAAGGTAATAGTGGCCTTGATTCTCTGATGGCAAGTAATGTAATCTCCCTTCTGCTCTTCTGCCAGCAGACTCCAGCACCACAAGGAGCACAGAATTGGTACTGCATCTTCACCATTCCTGGTTTGTCCGCTCATCTCCTCCTCTTTGCTGCTATACAAGTCCTTTCCCCCTTCATCCATTTGCCATAGCATCTTTCCATCTGTCATCTGTTCCTGCATCCATGTACAGTGGACTCTTGCAGGCTTACCATCCACTGATTTAAACATCTGTGGATGGCAAGCCCCATTGAATTCAATAAGTACCCATGCACAAGGCTGTGCATTTATCACCGCCCGCCATTAAGCACAATGGAACTTGAGGTCCCATGGGTGTGTTTGTGTCTGAAACGGATCCTCCATGGATATGAAGGGCAGACTATATTCATCTTTCCAGCATTGCTGCTCTTGTACAACCCCCTTCCAGTGTTCCACTGATCCTATAATTTTTTCACCCATGCCCATCCCTTCTTACATCCCTCCAATGATCTTGTCCTCCCTTCTCTGCCTTTGCAACCCCATTCTCTAGCAGTGGAATAGGAAACATCAAAGTTTAGGTTAACCTTTTCTGTCACCCAAGCAAGGCAAGGAATCGTGGGCTTTAAATGAAATCTTTTTCATTGGATCCATAGCCCCTCTGTTCGGTTCTTTTGCCTTGCTTTCACCCAGAACAGGTTGTATCAGAACACCTTCATTGAGAGGAATTTTGAAAATCATGGCTTTCAAGCAAAAGGCTTTTATTCTTTACCTACCCTGCAGGGCAACATCAACATGGACATCAACATTGGATGCCCTCCAGGCAAAAGGCTGGCTTTTGACATCACTTTCACTAAGAGTTATTCTACTGAGCAAAACAAGCGCTACTTTGACTGTGTGAAAGAAGACCCAGAGATGCCCTGCTTCTACTTTAGCGATGGTAAGTACATGGTGGCTGCATCAGTTTTCTGATATTAGGTGAGGTGAGAAGCCAGAAGTTTGGATTTGACACTGCTAGAAGGCAATTTGTGTGACACCATTATACATTTATGCTTCAAACAGCAATAAAACAGGTGGGGGGATTCCACAGAGGCAAGGAATGACAATAATTCCTGCCCAAACCGTGCTTCCAGTCTTAATGCTGACAATAGGGAGACAACAGAGGGAAGAAAAAGGAATGGGGTGAGAGTGTTCAGTTTGCTAAAATCCAGCTCTAGTTCTATCTAGTTTGCTGCAGAGTTATTTTCACTGATCAGGCTATCCTTTTTGAACTCATTTTGTACAGGGAGTCCAGATTACAATCTTGTCTAAAAATCTCCTGCAGAAGTTGGAATCATGTCTCTGATCTTCAGCTCCCAGAATTCCTCACCATTGGCCATCCTGGCTGGGGCTGGTGGGATTTGCAGTCTTAACAGTATCTGGCATTCCCAGAGCCCCATCACACTGAATGATTAAAAAAAACAACAACCAAGAACAAGTTATTTAAAATTGCAAATATACTCAGGATGTAAAGGGGAGGAAGTCATTTTATTTGTTGTTTGTGGTATGTGTATATGTTTGTAAGTTTTGTGTTTATATGCATTATTTATATGAACTCTTGTTGAAGTCCGCATATACATGTTTTTAATGAATGTTAAACATTTTTAAGTAAGTAAGTAAGAAGCGTTGGTCCATTCAGCTTGCTCCGCTTGGGAGCCTGGAGCCAGGGAGCTTACACCGTATTTGACACACTTTCTTTCTTTCTTTCTTTCTTTCTTTGGCAGTGTTTTACCCCTTCTTTTTGATCCAAGACATGGTGACAGGGGACTCAGGGCGTTTCAATGGAAGGTAAGACCTGAGCAGAGCTTTTCCTGGCAAAGTAGGAATGCTGAGTTGTGGGAAATAGGATCCTGGGAAACAATATGGAGGCACCTGGGCCCAAGCCAAATGCACAATCTCCTATTTGGCAAGAACAATCCCGATTAATCCTCTGCCATTCTCAGGATGGCAGCTTCTTCGCCTGCTTTTAAAATGCCCCAGTTTCTCTCCTCTTCTTCCCACTCTCCTCAGTTTACTTCCTTTGCTGCAAATACAGTTTGAAACCTTATATACAAAGTAAGGCTTTGGAAGAATTAGTGCCTTCGTGTGTAAGCTCACCTTCTTTTTCTTCCTTATTTGATGACAGCTATATCTTCACCATCATTGGTGGAGGAGCTTTTTCGGAAGCTAATATCAAATACTTCACCCCAGAGGAGCTTCTGCGCTACAACACCATGAATGGCAGGTGCGTACAACACTCAGGGTCTCATGCATGCAATATCTGTGACGTCAAGATTGCAGAAGTCAGATTCAGGTGAAGCAATTTGGGCTCTTTGTTAGCGCCTGGGTTCAGGAATGGGCCGGACAAAAGCCGGTTTGCTAATGCTAGATCGGCACAAGCTAGACGCTCTCTTTGGATGCACATCCCATGTCTGAGGGTACAGGTTTGTTCCAGGTGGGTTACCCAGCCCCTTGAAGGAGCAGATATGTCTGTGAAGGCATCTCCTCACCCAACCTTGCTAGGTATGAATATAAATCCCATACGACTTGCAGTCACTTTCAACGGTAAAAGCATGAATAGTTCTAGTAAGTAACATGTTTGACTTGTTTGTGAAGCCCCCAGGTTAGGAATATACAACCCACCAGAAATTATTGGACTTCAGCTCCCAGCATTCTTCCCCGTGGATTATGGTTGCCAGAGCTGCTGTTGCTGTAATGTGGCAACACCTGGGGGGCTGTATGATTCCCAACTATCCTCAGCTCTCATTGTTTCATTTCTTCTTTTCCAGTGATTCTCAAAGTCTCATCTGGCTAAGGGCAGACAACAAAGAAAACATGACAAGCCCTGAAGGTTTCCAGATCCTCTCTCAAGAAAACAATGGGATACTGTAAGCCTCACAATATAGAGAAATATTCATGTATGTTACTGATCATCCTTCCAAACAAGAGGGGCAATTATAGGCTTATTTTCATTAAACAGCTTTACTTAAGTTTCGTATAAATTTCCCCTTTCCCTCCCTGTTTGCTCCTCCCTCATTCAAAGCATTACCTAAAAGCTCAAATCAGAAATATTAAAGAATACTACAGTATAGGATCTCCTTGTGTATTATTTTGTCTCATAGGTGGGTCTGCCAGCAGAATTCTCCGTGTTACGACATTGTTCCCATTGATACGTCTGCTCCTGATTACTTCTTTGTGCTGAAGGTATCAAACAGGTAACTGTTAGCTTGAACATTCAAATTAGTTTTAGATTTTGTTTTCTCCTGATAAGCTAATGTGTTGTACTTATAGGGCCCCTATCAGAGATAACAAGTCCTTAGTGATTTTTACATTTATTCTACCTTTATAATAACTTATTATTGTGACTGTGACTGTGTTTGGATGTGTTCTACGTGTTCTCAACAACAGCAACAAAAATAAATAAATCAGCACCGACAGTTGGCATCGAGAAATCTGCAAAGAGATAACATTTGCATGTACTTGTTTGTATTCCCCAGTTTCCTAGAGCCAGGTAAGGAAGCTAGTCATGAAGGAACCAAGGGTGAATCCTGCAAAGGAATAGACAGAATGAAGAGGGAGAAGAAAGAGAGAAGGAAATGGGTTCAGGTCTTGGTAGGAAGACAGAAACTGCTTTCAGAACTGCTGGTAGCAATATATTCAGAATTTAAATTGGAAGTAGTTAGCTCTTATGCTTCAAAAAGTTTGGTTTCAAACTGTGTAAGAGCAAGACATGACCTCCCTCTTGGTTGCAAAAAAAGGCAACATCACAGCAGGGACTCAAACAGAAGGGGAAAACATCCTCTTCTATGGGCAAGTAATTCCCTTGCGCTGAGAAAGATGGATTCATCCAGTCATAAGAAGTGCAGTTATTCCCAGAGCCTAGCACATACTGATTTAATAAAACAGGCCAAGATATCTCAGGCTGCTTTCCTCAGAAGAACTGTTCTCATGAAGTACTGTACACTAGTTGTTCCATGGTTTAGAACCCACAGGACTGAGAGCTTGACCAACAAAGGTGAAAGCTGGGACACTGCTGCATAAAGATTTAATTGTAGAGAAAAAGAAAAAGAAGACAAAGGAATGAACAAGATACCCATTTTCCCATTTTTGCTTTCTCAGGGGAGTTGACCAAACCACCTATTGCGACTATGCCTTAGAGTTCATTGTCCACATCCACGGCCTCCGCATTAGTCATACTCGATCCCTCTATCTACTGCAGGTAAGAGCAGCTGGGTCTATGATATCCTTCTCATTTCTTCTCTAGAGTTTGTCATGACTATGCTAGCTCTGCAGGAGCAGACATTTAAGCTGATCCTGCTTTCTGGTCTCTGGTGGTGTTACATGTTTCCAAACTAACACTGACTTATGGCGACCCTCTCCTAAGTTTTTCAGGCCAGATTTCTTCAAAAGAGGTTTGCCCTTGCCTTCCTCTAAGACTGAGAGAATGTGCCTTGCCCAACAACAACCAGTAGATTTCCAAAATTGAGCAAAGGTACAAACTCTGGTCGCCCAGAGTACTAGTCCAACACTCAAACCATTACACTACGCCAGCTCTCCCTTCTGGTTTACAAAACACAAACAGACTCTCAGAACATCTCAAGGAAATCCTAAAAAGAATATCAAATACAAATATGTCTCAGTCTTGGAACTGCAAAAGAGTAGTGAAGCATGCTCTGGCATCTCCTTTTGGCCAGGAGCAGAGGCTTTCACTGCTGGGCAAACAGAAGGCCAGCTCTTATTGGTAAGCCGCTGGCAGCCTGTTTTGAGTGAAGACTATTGTACAAAATGCTTTCAGTAATACGTAAGGTATTAAGGTAATGATTCTTAAGGTACTTCAAATATGGCCCAATAAAAAGGCAGTGGCACTAAACAGGTGTCAGGGTTGGTTGCAGTGACGACTCCCTGAGGAGGGCATTCCATATACAAAGTGTCCCCTTTTAAAATGCATAAATGCCATGACCCACAAATCTCTAGATGACTGGGAGAAGGACCTCTGAGAGCGGTTGGATGGGTCTGATGGGCTGAAAGAGAGGAAGGTGGTCTTTACATGCAGTTCTCAAACCATTTAAGCTGCAGAGAGAAGCACCAGTGCTTTGATTTGTACGTGGGAATAAAAGAATGGCCAGTGCAGTTCTTTAAAAAGAATAACACACACATCAACAGCACAGATCGAGGCTCCCCAATGTTGGTCTTGCCCATGAAATTGCCATCTCCTAAGCCACCCAAGCCCTAGCCTACTTTTAAGAAAGGATCGTTTTCCGTAGCTCTGTGTCCCTTAATTGTATAGTTGCCAAGAGACAGAATAGCAAACCAGAACACTCAAATTGTGATTCACCCACAAACCCAGTAGGGAGCCCAGAAAGCCTGTACACAGAAGTGTAGAGGTTATCTATTAAACGAATTCCTCTTCATTGGTGTGGAAAGCACAACGTCATTTGCATAGCCCCACAATCTGTAGCAAGTGGGAGTAACGCCTTCCCGCAGAATCTCCATTCAAAAGAAGAGTGAACCTTTGTTTTTAATCCATCCTCCTCAAATCTTAGAAATAAGCTACTACAACTCTATAGGGCAGGGCTGGGCAACTGCAAGGGCACCAGAGTCCACTTCCTCACTGAACACCCACAGGTTTCACTTGGCACACCGCAAGCCCCAAATGACACTTTTCTTCTGGTGACCTTCTTAAAATAGTGGCAGGGAGTGAAAGCACATCTCTTCCTGTTGCCATTTTGAGAGGAACTGCAGGGGAAAGCAAGTGTTTCCTCTACAAAATGGCAACAGGAAGGTTTGTCTCTGCCTTTGGCCGTTTTGAGAGTGAGTGGTTGCAGAGGAGAACTGAGATATTTGGAGATAGTACCAGAGTTCTGGGGGTTTTATTGGCTAGGGTTAGTTTTTGCATGTTTCCATACTATTGGGGAAACTTCTGAGTGGTTTTAGGGCAAACATTGCCTGAAATTCATGCCAGATTTTTTTTAATGAGATGCTTTGGTCCCTAACTATTTCAAAATACTTTCTCCTGCTTGCAGTTATCGATGTCTGTCATATTAGGTATGCTCACTCTGTACATAGCAGTACTTTCCCTGGCTCCCAAAGCCAAAGCCTACCTCACCAGACTCATCCGGAAACTGGAAGAAGCCTTTGCATTTCGGGCAGGTGAGTTGTTAACCAATGCATTAATGGGTGGGAAAGAAGAGAAACACACCTTGAGACATCCTGGGTTTTTTAAGTCTTACTGACACTTTTGCTGAAGAGAGGATAGTATATTAGCTGGAATGTTTTTCCCATCTGTAGAGAAAGTGGACAAATCTTACCTGGAAAATCTGGGAGGGAGGAGACAGATACTTCCCAGTATCTTAGACAATTATTCCACCCTGGACTAAAGATCTCTAGTCTGCTTTGTTACTTTGTCTAGAATGCGTTTGCCAACCAGAAGAAAACCAGTGGACATCTGCAAATGTCCATCCCCCCCAAAAAAGCCAGAGCCTGGAAACGTTAATCTTTGGGGTCCAACTTCTCCAGTCAACATAGAGAATAGCCATTCTGGCTTGGAGACTCTATAGTTTTAAAAATTAACTTTTACAAACTCTGTCACCTCTTGTTGGGGAATATTCAGCAAAATGCTGAATGCTTGAAGACATAGGAGCTTATCAGACAAGCAAAATTGGAAGTATAATCCAGTGGCAATCTGAACGCAATCATGGGGTTTCACATTATTGCGTGATAGACTACCACATGCAATTTCGGACAATGGGCAGTCAGTTCAAGCGCAATTCGAATTCACGTAAATTCGCTGAACTAGCGAATTCATGTGAACGAGTTCTGGCCCCACTTTCTTCTCATTTGAAATTAAGAGAAATTCTTCCCGTGTGATAAACTCCAACGATGCCATATTTGGCTCTCCTTTTCCTTTGCTTCATTGCCAGTCCTATACCCCACTGCAGAATTTGACCAACACCTGAAACCTCTCCTTTCACTTTATGTTAAGTCATCACTTTCCAGAAAATGTTTCCAAATGCGTTCTTCCCTTCTCTTTTTGCTGCCAGCATCCAGCCTCACCTTCTCATCGTCATTCACCAGTCAGTCATCCCTGCATCGATCGCCATCTGAGGTCCTCCCAAGCAGTTCATCACCGTCTTCCTCCAAACCCACCACACCGGCCTCAGGAACACAGTAAAGCAAGCCACCTTCCTCCCTGCGTGTATGGATGCCTTCTCCCACTCTGTCTCCTCTATAAAGTGAAGGGCTCATCTTTGCTTTTCCTGACCTGGAGGGTTTCTGGAATGAACTAAGTGACTGCCAGCGTAGACGCAAGCATTTGTGGTGACTCAGTGACTGCTGGATCTGTTGCCCAAAACGAAGGACACAGAGGGAAGCTACAGCTTGCTTGAAAACGATCCCAGAAAGCAAGCTTACATATATTTGCCATGTTTCTAAGCAGGTTGGTTGGAGGCTCATTCACAAGAGGCCTGGGACTGAGTCATGGGAACTGTTCCAGAAACCATCTCACCCAAGGAAGTAACCTATAAAGTACACTCTTTTACAACCTTGCTAGGTATGAATATAATCACATACGACTTGCAGTCACTTCAACGGTAAAAGCAGAATAGTTCTAGAAGTAACATTTTGACTTGTTTGTGAGCCCCAGGTTAGGAATATACAACCCACCAGAAATATTGGACTTCAGCTCCAGCATTCTTCCCCGTGGATTATGGTGCCAGAGCTGCTGTTGCTGTAATTGCAACACCCTGGGGGCTGTATGATTCCAACTATCCTCAGCTATATGTTTCATTCTTCTTTCCCAGTGATTCTCAAAGTCTCTCTGGCTTAAGGGCAGACAACAAAGCAAACAACACAGCCCTGAAGGTTTCCAGTATCCTCTCTCAAGAAAACATGGGATACTGTAAGCCCACAATATAGAGAAATATTCATGTATGTTACTGATCATCCTTCCAAACAAGAGGGGCATTATGCTTATTTTCATTAAACAGCTTTACTTAAGTTTCGATATACATTTCCCCTTTCCCTCCCTGTTGCTCTTCCTCATTCAAAGCATTACCTAAAAGCTCAAACAAGAAAATTAAAGAATACTATGGATCTCCTTGTGCTTATTTTGTCTCATAGTGGGTCTGCCGCAGAATTCTCCGTTTACGACATTGTCCCATTGATACGTCGCCCTGATTACTTTCTTTGTGCTGAAGGTATCAAAAAGGTAACTGTTAGCTTGACATTCAAATTAGTTTTAGATTTTGTTTTCTCCTGATAAGCGAATGGTTGTACGTATAGGGCCCCTATCAGAGTAACAAGTCCTTAGTGATTTTTACATTTATTCTACCTTATATAACTTATTATTGTGACTGTGACGTGTTTGGATGTGTTCTACGTGTTCTCAACCAGCACACCATAAATAAATCAGCACCGACAGTTGGCTCGAGAATCTGCAAAGAGATAACATTTGCATGTACTTGTTTGTATTCCCCAGTTTCCTAGAGCAGGTAAGGAAGCTAGTCATGAAGGAACCAAGGGTGAATCCTGCAAAGGAATAGGACAGAATGAGAGGGAGAAGAAAGAGAGAAGGAAATGGGTTCAGGTCTTGTGAAGACAGAAACTGGTTTCAGAACTGCTGGTAGCATATATTCAGAATTTAAATTGGAAGTATAGCTCTTATGCTTCAAAAAGTTTGGTTTCAAACTGTGTAAGAGCAAGACATGCCTCCTCTCTGGTTGACAAAAAGGCAACATCACAGCAGGGACTCAAACAGAAGGGGAAAACATCTCTTCTATGGGCCAGTAATTCCTCTGCCTGGAAAGATGGTCAATCCATCATAAGAAGTGCAGTTATTCCCAAGCCTAGCACATACTGTTTATAAAACGGCCAAGATATCTCAGGCTGCTTTCCTCAGAAGAACGTTCTCATGAAGTACGACACTAGTTGTCCATGGTTTGAACCAGGGACTGAGAGCTGGAACAAAGTAGAAACTGGGACATCTGCATAAAGATTTTATCATAATGTGAGAGAGAGAAAGAAAAAAAGAGACAGAAGAGACCATAACCAGATACCCCTTTTCCCATTTTTGCTTTCTCAGGGGAGTTGACCAAACCACCTTGCGACTAGCCTTAGAGTTCTTGTCCACATCCAGGCCTCCGTCTTAGTCATACTCGTCCCTCTATTACTTGCAGGTAAGAGCAGCTGGGTCTATGAACTTTCATTTCTTCTCTAGAGTTTGTCATGACTATGCTAGCTCTGCAGGAGCAGAATTTAAGCTGATCCTTTCTGGTCTCTGTGGTGTTACATGCTTTCCAAACTCACACTGACTATGGGACCCTCTCCTAGTTTTCTGGCCAGATTTTTCAAAAGAGGTTTCCCTTGCCTTCCTCTAGACTGAGAGAATGTGCCTTGCCCACACACAACCAGTAGATTTCCAAAATTGAGCAAAGGTAACAACTCTGGTCGCCCAAGTACTAGTCCAACCTCAAACTATTACACGACGCCAGCTTCTCCCTTCGGTTGACAAAACACAAACAGACGCCAGAACTCCAAGGAAATCCTAAAAGAATATCAAATACAACATATGTCTCAGTCTGGGAACTGCAAAAGAGTATGAAGCCATGCTCTGGCATCTCCTTTTGGCCAGGAGCAGAGGCTTTCACTGCTGGGCAAACAGAGGCCAGCTCTTATTGGTAGCCGCTGGCAGCCTGTTTGAGTGAAGACCATTGTACAAAATGCTTTCGTAATACTAAGGTATTAAGGTAATGATTCTTAGTATTTAAAATATGGCCCAATAAAAAGGCAGTGGCACTAACAGTGTCAGGGTTGGTTGCAGTGAAGACTCCCTGAGAGGGCATTCCATATACAAAGTGTCCCCTTTAAAATGCATAAATGCCATGACCAAAATCTCTAGATGACTGGGAGAAGGACCTCTGAGAGCGGTTGGTGGGTTGATGGGCTGAAAGGAGGAAGGTGGTCTTTCTTTCTTTTTGGCAGTGTTTTACCCCTTCTTTTTGATCCAAGACATGGTGACAGGGGACTCAGGGCGTTTCAACGGAAGGTAAGACCTGAGCAGAGCTTTTCCTGGCAAAGTAGGAATGCTGAGTTGTGGGAAATAGGATCCTGGGAAACAATATGGAGGCACCTGGGCCCAAGCCAAATGCACAACCTCCTATTTGGCAAGAACAATCCTGATTAATCCTCTGCCATTCTCAGGATGGCAGCTTCTTCGCCTGCTTTTAAAATGCCCCAGTTTCTCTCCTCTTCTTCCCACTCTCCTCAGTTTACTTCCTTTGCTGCAAATACAGTTTGAAACCTTATATACAAAGTAAGGCTTTGGAAGAATTAGTGCCTTTGTGTGTAAGCTCACCTTCTTTTTCTTCCTTATTTGATGACAGCTATATCTTCACCATCATTGGTGGAGGAGCTTTTTCGGAAGCTAATATCAAATACTTCACCCCAGAGGAGCTTCTGCGCTACAACACCATGAATGGCAGGTGCGTACAACACTCAGGGTCTCATGCATGCAGTATCTGTGACGTCAAGATTGCAGAAGTCAGAGTCAGGTGAAGCAATTTGGGCTCTTTGCTAGCGCCTGGGTTCAGGAATGGGCCGGACAAAAGCCGGTTTGCTAATGCTAGATCGGCACAAGCTATGCACTCTCAGTGTATGCATGTCCCATGTCTGAGGGTACAGGTTTGTTCCAGGTGGGTTACCCAGCCCCTTGAAGGAGCAGATATGTCTGTGAAGGCACCTCCTCACCCAGCCTTGTGCTATGGTCTCTCAAAGGACCTTTTCGTCTGTTGCCCTTAAACAATGGACTCACCTGCCAGAGGTGATCCGGAATACTACCAACCTCGACTGCTTCAAAAAGGCGGTCAAGACAGATCTCTTCTGGCAGGCCTTCCCAGATGAACTTGATTGCTTCATCAACTTCCCATCTGCTTGATTTTGGTTATTGGTATTTATCTTCAATTGTCATTTTAAATTTGAGGGTGGGTGGGTCTTTGGGTTATAGGGCTTTACGATATTAATTATTAATTTGTATTTTAATGTGTTTTAATGTTGTAAGCTGCCTCGATCCAATTGGAGAGGGGTGATATAAATAAAATTTCTTCTTCTTCTTCTTCTTCTTATTATTATTATTCTTATTATTATTATTATTATTATTATCATTATGACTTGTTTGTGGAGCCCCTGGATTGGGAATATACAACCCCCCAGAAATTAATGGACCAGAATTCCCAGAAGTATTCCCTGTGGATTATAGTGGTCAGAATTGCTGTTGCTGCAATACAGCAACACCTGGAGAGCCATATGAGTCTCAGCTAAGGAGCCCTGGTGGCACAGTGGTTAAATGCCTGTATTGCAGCCACAAGGTTGTGAGTTCGATCCCAGGGGCTCCAAGGTCCACTCAGCCTTGCATCCTTCCGTAGGTGCTAAAATGAGTGCCCAGCTTGTTGCGGGCAATTACCTTGCGTATTGTAAACTGCTTAGGGAGTGCTTAGCTCACTGATAAGTGGTATAGACATGTACTTGCTATTGCTATCCTCAGCCCTTGTTGTTTCATTTTCTCTTCCCAGTGATTCTTATAGTCTCATCTGGCTTAGGGCTGATGGTGAAGAAAACCAGACAAGCCCTGAAGGTTTCCATATCCTCTCTCAAGGCAACTCTGGGATAATGTAAGCCTCACAATATAGATAAATGTTCCTTCTGCCTTTGGGTATTCATGTATGTTTACGATCATCCTTCCAAGCAAAAGAGGTCATTATAGATGTATTTTTTATTAAATGGCTTTACTTGCGTTCAGTACAAATTTCCCCTTTCCCTGTTTGCTCTTCCATTATTCAAAGCATTACCTAAAAGCTATACTGGACTCAAGGCAGAAATATTAAAGAATATTAAAGAAGATCTTTGTGCATTTTCTTTCTCTCATAGGTGGGTCTGCCAGCAGAATTCTCCGTGTTACGACATTGTTCCTGTTGATACTTCTGCTCCTGATTACTTCTTTGTGGTGAAGGTGTCAAACAGGTAATCCCCTGTTTATTGGGATCAGGAAAAGAAGCTAGTCATGAAGGAATCAAAGGTGAAGCTGGCTAAAGAGCAGAGAGAATGAAGAAGGTGGGGAAAGAGAGAAGGAAAGTGGCTCATCTCAGGCTGTCATATTAGGTAGAAGGATAGAAACTCTTTTCTGAATTTCTGATAGCATTTTTTTTCTGAATTTAGATTGGACGTACAGTACTTAGTTTTCTGCTTCAAAAAGCTTGGTTTCAAACTGGATAAGAGCCAGACCTGGCCTCCTTCTCTGTATCTAAGAAACTTTTTTTAGCAGGCCTCTTGACTGCCAAAAAAAAAAAAAAAAGCCAACATCAGAGACTCAAAACAGAGAAGGAAGGAACATCTTCTGTGGGCAAGTAATTCCTCTGCACTGAGAAAGATGGAATCATCAAATCATAAGAAGTGCAGTTATTCCCAGAGCCTAGCACATACTGGTTTAGTAAAACAGGCCAAGATATCTCAGGCTGCTTTCCTCAGAAGAACAGTTCAGATGAAGTACACTAGTTGCTCCATGGTTTGGAACCTATGGGACTGAGAGCGTGACTAATGAAGTAGAAACCTGGGACATTACTGCATAAAGATTTTAATCATAATGTGAGAGAGAGAAAGAAAAAAAGAGAAGACAGAAGAATTAACCAAGATACTCTTTTCCAGTAGTCAACCCATTTTCCCATTTTTGCTTTCTCAGGGGAGTTGACCAAACCACCTATTGCGACTACGCCTTAGAGTTCGTTGTCCACATCCATGGCCTCCGTCTTAGTCATACTCGGTCCGTCTATTACTTGCAGGTAAGAGCAGCTGGGTCTATGGTATCCTTCTCATTTCTTCTCTAGAGTTTGTCATGACTATGCTAGCTCTGCAGGAGCAGAAGTTTAAGCTGATCCTACTTTCTGGTCTCTGGTGATGTTACATGCTTTCAAACTAGCTCTGACTTATGGTGACCCTCTCCTAGGGTTTTCTGGCAAGATTTTTTCAAAAGAGGTTTCCCATTGCTTTCCTCTGAGACTGAGAGAAAGGTCCAAACTCTGGTCACCCAGAGTACTAGTCCAACGTTCAAAACAATTATACCATGCTGGCTCTCCATTCTGGTTTACAAAAGAACATCTCAAGGGAATCCTAAAAAGAATACCAAATATTTCTCAGTTTTGGAATTGCGGAAGAGCAGTGAAGCACACTCTGGGGGCCCAAAGGCTATTGAGAGGCTTTCACTGCCAGGCAAACAGAAGACCAGCTCTTCTGTATGCCACTGTCACTTTGTTTTGAGTGAACACTATTGTAAAAATGCTTAAGTAATAATACATAAGATATGAGAATCATAGAGTTGGAAGAGACCGCAAGAGCCATCTAGTCCAACCCCATTCTCACAATCAAAGCACCCCTGACAGATGGCCATCCAGCCTCTGTTTAAAGACCTCAAAGAAAGGAGACTCCGCCACTCTCCGAGGAAGGAGTGTGTTCCACTGTTGAACATCTCTTACTCTCAGGAGGTTCTTCCTAATGTTCAAGTGGAATCTCTTTTCCTGCAGCTTGCATCCATTGTTCCGGGTCCTATTCTCTGGAGCAGCAGGAAACAAGCTTGCTCCCTCCTCAATATGACATCCCTTCAAATTATTAAAGAGGGCTATTATATCACCCCTTGACCATCTTTTCTCCAGGCTAAACATACCCAGTTCCCTAAGTTGTTCCTCATAGGGAATTGGGTATATTTAGCCTGCTTATTATTTTTAATATTATTAGCCTGTTATTATTATTATTAGCCTGTTCATTGTGTTTATTATTAAGGTAATAATTCTTAAAGTATTTAAAGTCTGGCCATATTAAAAGCCAATGATTTGCCTGGCACTATAAAGGCATCAGGGTTGCCCCCCCTTTAAAAAACCTTGTCTCCTGCCATGACCCACAGATCTCTAGATGGCAGGGAGACTGGGAGAAGGACCTCTGAGAGCGGTTGGATGGGTCTGATGGGCAGAAAGAGAGGAAGGTGGTCTTTTAGACATGCAGTTCTCAAACCATCTAGGCTGCAGAGAGAAGCACCAGTGCTTTGATTTGTACGTGGGAATAGAAGAATGACCAGTGCAGTTGTTTAAAAAGAATCACTCACACATGTCAACAGCACAGGTCAAGGCTTGAAAGTGTTGGTCACTCCCATCTCCTAAGCCACCCAAGCCCTAGCATGCTGTCAAAATAAGATCCATTTCCTTTGTTTAGCACCCCGTCCCTCAGTTGCATAATGACTCAGCCGTGAACCCAGGAGGGAGCCTAGGCAATCTGTACACAGGCGTGCAGAGGTTATCTATCAAACGAATTCCTCTTCACTGGTCTAGAAAGAACACAGTCATTTGCATAGCCTCACACTCTGTAGCAGGTGATAATAATTCATTACTACATAACTTCCATTTGTTTTCAATCTGACCTTTCCAGAGCTTAGGAAGAAGCTGCTGTACCTCTGTAGGACAAGAATGGGCATCTGCCTAGGAGTCAGAAGCCAATCGTGCCATTTAATAAAGAAACGAAAAGAAATCTGAGGTTGGGGTGGGGTGCTTTGGAGACTTGGCGCAGGACATCAGACATAGTGCCTACCTTTGTTTTAAGAGCTGTGATCAACAAAAGTGTCTATGTCACATTCCAAATGTTCTTCCCTTGTTTCCTCTCCTGCAATGTTTGTGTCATCTGTTCAAGTACGTCTATAACTAATTGATCAACAACTAATTAAACTTTTCTTCTCCTGCTCCCAGTTATCGATGGCTGTCATACTTGGTATGCTCATTCTGTACATAGCAGTGCGCGCACTGGGTCCCAAGGCCAAGGTCTATATCGGCAGGCTATTCCGGAGACTGGAAGAAGCATTTGTATTTCGGGCCGGTAAGTTGGCAATCGATGCATTAAGAAGCTTTAAAGTGGAGAAACACTCTGTCGGACATCCTGGATTTTTTAGAGCCTGACTGACACTTCTGCTGCAGAGAAGGCAGTCTATTACATCTGCAGGCCTTTTGCAGTTGTTTGTCCCATGGACAGAGAAAAACCCTATCTCCACTATGCCAAACGTGTCTGAACCAACATCTTGAATCCCTCCTTTCACTTTATGTTAGAGCTTAAACATCACTTTCGAGAAGGTGTTTTAAAATGTGTTCTTCCCCATCTGTTTCTACTGCCAGCATCCAGCCTCACCTTCACATCGTCATTCACCAGTCAGTCATCCCTGCAACGTATGCCATCGGACATCATCCCGACCAGTTCTTCACCTCCTTCCTCCAAACCGACCACACCGGCCTCAGGAACACAGTAATGCGAGCCACCTTTCTCCCTGCGTGTGTGGATGCCTTCTCCCACTCTGTCTCCTCTATGATGTGAAGGGCTCATCTTTGCTTTTCCTGACCTGGAGGGTTTCTGAAATGAACTAAGTGACTGCCAGCGTAGACGCAAGCATTTGTGGCGGCCATGACTGCTGGATCCGTTGCCCAAAATGACAGACACAGGGAGAGGCCATGGCTTGCTTGCAAGTGATCCCAAGAAACCAGTTCAACAGATTTCTCTAAGCAGGTTGGTTGGTGGGCCATTCACAAGAGGCCTGGAGTCATGGGAACTGTTCCAGAAACCTGGTTGGTGGGAATACTCAGAGAGCATCTCACCCAAGGAGAAAACCTATAAAGTACACTCTTTTTTACCAAGGACTTGGAGGGACAACTGCATCTTTGTTTTGGGGTTGAATTTGCTGGTCCTCTTACACTTGCCTGACCCATCAGTATTATGTGTAACGTTATGTGGGTTTTCTTTTCTTGCCTTTCTTCCTTTCCCACATGCTTTAAACTGACACAGAATTAATCCAGGCAGGGTTGAATGAGTAAGGCTTTAAAAACAACAAGAGCTTTGTTACATCCATCTCATCCAATGGGAACAGCATGTCTCTGCTCCTGCTTGTCCCATTCCCAAGCTGGTTTCAGTTTTAAAAGTGCCTTGATATATACTCAGCGGAAAGCCTTTACACCTTCTTCTACCGTATTTCCAAAGCCGGTTTCTTTTTACCAGTATTCTTTTAAAGCTGTATGTTCCTTTAAAATGTTGTTATTAGTTTTTGTCTGTCATTCCAGAAAACTGTAATTCAATAAAGACTTAAGTTATTGTGGCATTTGGTTTGGGAAAAAGTATCTGTTGCCATCAAGTAAATGTAGAATGTACAGCAGGGAAAGCATCCTTTTCCCCAACACAAAGGTGATCCATTTTGCAACAACTGAGAAATCCCATTGCCAGCACACTAGGAGAATGCTTTCCTACTCTGACCCATGAATTTCATGAATGTATTTATGCTCTGGATGAAGCGTGACTTGTACTAAGAGCTCCTGCCTAAGATGTGCAGCAGATGGCAACATACAACTAGTGGAAAACATCAGAGACTTGGAGAAACCACTAAGGAAAATTAAAGAAGAAAGTGGAAAAGTCAAGTTTACTGCTGAACATAAACCAAAAGCGGTGGCCATGGAGGACCTACATAAATGCAACCCAGACAAGGAGGCAATTGAAACAGTGAAAGATTTCCCATGCCTTGGACTGAATATTGAACGGACCAGAGACTGCGGCCAAAACATCAGAAGAAGGTTAGGAACAGGAAGGACAGCCACGAAAGAACAGGACAAGATCCTAAAGAATAAAGATATATAATGGAGTGCTAAAAATCTATATCTAGCTATATGTTTCTAAACTATTTAATCTATTGTGGCTAATTTTTTTCTAGTCTGTTCTATTTCTATATGTAATATAATCTATATTAGATATATGTAACATCTATCTGTATCTAGTCTCTTCTATATCTATATATCATATATATATCTATATATATATAATCTATTAATCTATTTTTTCTAATGTATTCTATCTCTATATGTAAGAATTTATATATATATATATAATCTTTATTCTATGTAATCTATCTATTGTGTGTGTGTGTGTGTGTGTGTGTGTGTGTGTATATATAATCTCTTTAATCTAAACAAGGCCCCTCTTTTCCCTCTTGGGCCCTTGAATCCCACTGCGGAGGAGGAGGCGGCACTCTAGCCTTCATACATCTATGAACTCCGGAGAATACGACGACGGCGACGACAAGGAGGGAGGTGCTTTACGGCCCGCCCTAGAGACCGCGTCTCCATGGCAACCAGCCAGCGACTTCTTGACTGGGCTTTGTTTCCGTGGCAACCCCTCTTGTGCCACACGGGTTCGCCTTGGGCAAAAACGAAGGGGCGAGGAAAAAACAACCAGAAGTAATATGTAGTCCATTTTGAGAGCGCTTTAACAGCCTTGGCTCAGTGCCAGGGAACCCTGGGAGTTGTAGTTTATTGTGGCTCCAGAACTCTCTCTCTGACAGAGAAGGCTCGATGTCTCACAAAACTACAGTTCCCAGAATTCCCTAGCACTGAGCCAGGGCAGTTAAAGCGGTCTCAAACTGGGATTATTATTTCTCCCCACAAGGCACAGCATGTGGGGGGGGGGGTCTTCATAGGCCAGTATATAAGTAATGGAAAGAAAGAAATAGTCATCAGAAGGGTGGATATATAGCCTCCTG
>NC_056530.1:21141559-21143861 GCF_019175285.1 Sceloporus undulatus
CCTCCCTCCCCTCCTGGGCCCTGGGCCTCACCGCGATCGGAGGCCAGGATCGGGGTCTCGCCTCGTTCCTGCCCCGCGGAGGCCAGAAGGAGGGGGAGGCTGCAGGGGGCGGGGAGGTTGGCGCGGCTGCGCCCAAGCGCGCCGCCTCCCTGCAGCCTCCTCCGCACCAGGCCTCGCTGCCCTCCTTTCCTCCGCGTGGCCATGCGCGGGTGGAGGAGGAGGAGGCAGTGAGGCCCCAGGGTTGCCACGGCAACCCTGCTACACCGGGCTTTCTCCCGGTTTTGGCTGCACCCGTGCTGTGACCGGCAGGTGCAGCCAAAACCAGAAAAAAACCGGTTGCAACCGGGTTATGGCAAACCCTACATTTGGGGCACTGGAGTTAACATAAAAGGAGCTTTGGGATGCTCTGCCCATATGCAACCAGGGATGGTCAGGCCGACACAGAGGTTTTGGGGTGGGGACTAGTTCTGGAGCCCGCACACACTTTTCTGTTGGCAGGGCATGGCAAGTGTTCCCAGTCCGGTGAGTCACCCACTGGGCCGCTGCCAGAACACTCCCAGCCCAGCCAAAAGGAAATTTCAGATTCCTTTCTCGGCCAAAAGAACAAGCGGTACCAAGCTGCTCCGAACAAGCATCCCCAGTGGGGCTGGCATTGGGGGAAACTCCCAATGGAGACCGGCTGCTTTCAGCCTTCCTGTGTCAGAGAGGGTCCTACCAACTATATGTAGTACCCTCTTGCAGATGCTTTGTGGGCAGGACGGTTTAGATTAGAGGAACCATTTGGTGGAAGATTCACATGATTCACAGCCAGGCTGCTGGAAGAAAGTCAACATTTTAAATGCTAAAAAACAGCAAACAACCTCACTGTATTTTTTAAATCCAGCCGGATATCAGTCTGTAAAAGTAAACAGTGATTCCTCCCAATCCTCAGCCAACTCTATTAATATTTTTGGCTAATAAGTCCATCTGATCAACTCAGAAATTGCCAACTTTTGAGAAGCTTCCCTGAATATTTGCTTGGAACACGCTTTATTCATCTCACAGGACAAGACAAAAGGATATTCACAAGCCCAACTAACACGGATGCCATCTCTGTATATGACTAATAAGCATGGATGAAATACTGAGTTAATCTGTATGTTCCTTTAAAATGTTGTTATTAGTTTTTGTCTGTCTGATTCATTAAAGACTTAACGTTATTATGGCATTTGCTTTGGGATAGAGTATATGTTGCCATTCAGTAACTGCAGAACGTACAGCAGGGAAAGCATCATCTTCGCCAACACAAATGTCATCCTTTTTGCAACAGCTGAGAAATCCCATTGCCAGCACAATGAGAAAGTCTTCCCTGGTCTGGAGAGCTTGCAACCTGACGCAGGTCCTTTGTGAATTTTGCATTCCCGAATCCACAGTTGAGGCAACGTCTTTGAAAGAACCCTGGCTGTATCTGCCAGCGAAGATGCAATCCTGCAGCCAATGGATAAAAACTGAGCCCACACAAATGGAGTGGGTCTTGGGATTCCAAAACATCCTCGGATATCATTCACATTTACTTCTTTTCAACAAAGAGATTTGTGTCGCCACACTGATTCAGAATCAGTCCAGTGTTCCCACTGCATCGATTGCGTTCGACTCTCTCAGTGCCATTTTAACCCAGTTGCTGTTCACATTCACCACCATAGTGTTTTGAAATGGAGGCGTCTCCATTTCCGGGAACAACGTGGTGCAAATCGATTCGGCGTCGTGGTCGCACTACCGAAGATGCGGATGGTTGTGGTTCTTTAAAAAAAAAAGAACCGCTCAGGGTTATGGTGCTAAATGTGCTGGTTTAAATAGGGGTCTTGGTCCCCTACTGAGGGCAACTGAGGCAAATGTGAACGCCGTGTGAAGTCTGAATGGGGCCATTCTATCCAGCAGGGATAGCAAATTAGTTGTGAAGCTAAAGACTGGATTTTTGTGGGTTTGGGGGCTCTGTGGCCGCTGGCGAAACGTCAGGAATAAACTCTTCTAGAACATGGTCACAGAGCCCCCAAAACCCACAAAACAAGTAATGGATGTGAATTAAAGCCTTGGACTTCGCACTCAAGACTGTAGCGTTGTGTGTGTGTATTTATATACAATTATAAATATACATAACCATATGTGTAATATTACGTATGTGTCTATACACACACACACACACACACATGGAGCCATGGCTACATCGCAAAGGAGTCAGGACTAGGCTCCAAGGCACTCTTGCTAATTAGCTTACTTGCTGTTCACCGCTATGATCTTTGGAACAGCGGTATATAAATAAAAC
>NC_056530.1:21143871-21151683 GCF_019175285.1 Sceloporus undulatus
ATTATTATTATTATTATTATTATTATTATTATTATTATTATTATTATTATTACTCATTATTCCTGGCTCTCAGGCGTTTTGGCTATGAAGCCACAGGAGGGCGCCAGAGAGAGAGAGAGAGAGAGAAAGAGGGGAACAGGAGCCTGGAGGGGAGAAGCCGGCCTTTCTGCTGCTGCCACACGTGTGTGTGTGTGTGTGTGTGTGTATAAAATCATGTATGTATGTTTGTATGTATGTATGTAAGATTTATTTGGTCTTTGACAAATACAAAAATTGACAAAATAATAATGCACAGTACAGTTTTTAAAAACAGTCAAAACAATTTCAAATACACTTTGAGATCAGCTATAGACATTCCAGTTTCCGTCAACCAGTTGGGAATCCTATCCTATCCTGTGTGCTTGTGTATAGATGTGTCTATATATATATATATATTTCAGAAGTGTGCATATATATATATATATATATACCCAAATTCATACTTGTGTGTGTGTGTGTGTATATATATATATATATATATATATGTATTTATAGATGTATGTATGTGTGTGTGTGTATATGTATATATATACACACACAGCCCAAAGTATTCATGTTTGTGTATATATGTGTGCGCGTATACACACACACACACATATATATACAGTACTGTACATATATATACATGCAGACCTCTGATATATACAGTATATATATACATATATAAATAATTATTATGAGGATGCTCCACGTGCAAAGAAGGAGGCCACGCCCCCTCGGGAATAGGCAGCCAATGGGAGAGGAAGAAGGTCTAGGTCAAGGGATGGAGGCCACGCCCCCTCAGGAACGGGGAGCCAATGGGAAAATCTCCTGAGTCTCCATAGTCTTCTGTTTCATTATGACGGGGCCAATAAAGAACATTCCTGATACAATGGCGCCATCTTGTGGCGACTGAGGGCACTGCAGCCTCTAGATCGCCCCAGCGAGAAAAACTGGGAGATTGATCCAGAGGGACAGATCCCTCCTTCCCTTCCTAGGGCTCCCCTGAAAGGCCCACTCTGCAGCAACGCCTATGTATTTATTATGTATATATCTATATCTATATATGATTTATATGTGTGTGTATATATATATATATATATATATATATAAAACTGTATATTATATGTGTGTGTGTGTGTGTGTGTGTATATATATATATATATATAAACCGTATCTGTAATATTATTATGTATTTGTGTGTATATATGTGTATATAATTATACACAGACACACATATATAATTATATATGCATGTGTGTATTTATATACAGTACAATTATAAATATGTATACATAACCGTATGTGTAATATTATGTATGTGTCTATATATATATACACACACACATATATATATATAGAGAGAAATATAAAATTATAACTTTGTATATATAATTATATACGTGTATGAGTATATATATGAAAATGTATGTTATATATGTGTATACATAACTGTGTGTGCAATATTATGTGTGTGTGTACATATATACCTATATGTCTGTATGTATAGAAACACTTGTGCAGGAGGAGACCATTGGGGCCATGGCTGCTTCGCAAAGGAGTCGGGACTAGGCTCATTATTCCTGAAATGTCCTCCAAGACTAGGGTTGCCATAGTGCCGGACCTCCAAACCGGGAAAAACATAGGACAAAATTTTCAAATGTAGGACACAAAAAATGTGTCCTACATTTGAAAATTATGTCCTACATTTTATCTCGCGATTGCGGCGGGGAGCGGAGGCCAAGCGGCAAGGGAAAGCCTCCACTTAAGGAGGCTTTCCCTCCCCGCCTGGGCCCCGCCGCGATCGGAGGCCAGGATCGGGGCCTCGCCTCTTTCCTGGCCCCCAGAGGGACCAGGAAGGAGGCGAGGAGCCCGCCGGCAATCGGCGCGGCCTCGCCTGCTTCCTGGCCCCCGCAGGGACCAGGAAGGAGGCGAGCAGGCCGGTGGCGATGGCCGGGGCTTCGCCTCCTTCTTGGCCCCCGCGGAGGCCAGGAAAGAGGGTGAAGGCTGCAGGAAGGCGGGGAGGTTGGCGCGGCGGCACCCAAGAGGCGCCGCCTCCCTCTAGCCTCCTCCGCCTCAGACCTCGCTGCCCTCCTTTTCCTCTGTGCGACCATGCGCGGGGGAGGAGGAGGAGGCCAGCGAGGCCCCAGGGTTGCCTAGCAACCCCGCTGCAACCGGGCTTTTCCCGGTTTTTGGCTGCACCCGTGCCGTGACCGGGCAGGTGCAGCCAAAACTGGGAAAAAAGGAAAAGCAAGATGAGCCCTTCTCATAGAGGAGACAGAGTGGGGAAGGCTCCACAACGCAGGGAGGAAGGTGGCTCGCATTACTGTGTTCCTGAGGCCGGTGTGTCGGTTTGGAGGAAGGAGGTGAAGAACTGGTCGGGATGATGTCCGATGGCATACGTTGCAGGGATGACTGACTGGTGAATGACGATGTGAAGGTGAGGCTGGATGCTGGCAGTAGAAAGAGGGGAAGAACACATTTTAAAACACCTTCTCGAAGTGATGTTTAAGCTCTAACATAAGTGAAAGGAGGGATTCAGTGTTGGTTCAGCACGTTTGGCATAGTGGAGATAGGGTTTTTCTCTGTCCATGGGACAAACACTGCAAAAGGCCTGCGATGTAATAGACTGCCTTCTCTGCAGCAGAAGTGCAGTCAGCTCTAAAATCCAGGATGTCCGACAGAGTGTTCTCACTTTAAAGCTTCTTAATGCATCGATTGCCAACTTACCGGCCCGAATACAAATGCTTCTTCCAGTCTCCGGAATGCCTGCGATATAGACCTTGGCCTTGGGACCCAGTGCGCGCATGCTATGTACAGAATGAGCATACCAAGTATGACAGCATCGATAACTGGGAGCAGGAGAAGAAAAGTTTATTGTTTTGATCAATTAGTTATAGAGTACTGAAAGATGACACAAACATTGCAGGAGAGGAACAGGGAGAACATTTGGAATGTGACATAGCTTTTGTTGATCACAGCTCTTAAAACAAAGGTAGGACTATGTTGAGTCCTGCGCCAAGTCTCCAAAGCCCCACCCCAACTCAGATTTCTTTCGTTTCTTTATTAAATGGACGATTGGCTTCTGACTCCTAGGCAGATGCCATTCTGTCCTACGAGGTACAGCAGCTTCTTCCTAAGCCTGGAAAGGTCAGATTGAAAACAAATGGAAGTTATGTAGTAATGAATTATTATCACCTGCTACAGAGTGTGAGGCTATGCAAATGACTGTGTTCTTTCTAGACCAGTGAAGAGGAATTCGTTTGATAGATAACCCTGCACGCCTGTGTACAGATTGCCTAGCTCCCTCCTGGGTTCATGGCTGAGTCATTATGCACTGAGGGACGGGTGCTAAACAAAGGAAATGGATCTTATTTTGACAGCATGCTAGGGCTTGGGTGGCTTAGGAGATGGGAGTGACCAACACTTTCAAGCCTTGACCTGTGCTGTTGACATGTGTGAGTGATTCTTTTTAAACACTGCACTGGTCATTCTTCTATTCCCACGTACAAATCAAAGCACTGTGCTTCTCTCTGCAGCCTAGATGGTGAGAACTGCATGTCTAAAAGACCACCTTTCTCTTTCTGCCCATCAGACCCTCCAACCGCTCTCAGAGGTCCTTCTCCCAGTCTCCCTGCCATCTGAGATCTGTGGGTCATGGCAGGAGACAAGGTTTTTAAAGGGGGGGCAACCCTGATGCCTTTATAGTGCCAGGCAAATCATTGGCTTTTAATATGGCCAGACTTTAATACTTTAAGAATTATACCTTAAATAAACAGCAATAAACAGGCTAATAAATAACAACAGGCTAATAATATTAAAAAATAAGCAGGCTAAAATACCCATTCCCTATGAGGAACAACTTAGGGAACTGGGTATGTTAGCCTGGAGAAAAGATGGTCAAGGGTGATATATAGCCTCTTTAATAATTTGAAGGGTGTCATATGTGAGGAGGGAGCAAGCTTTTTCCTGCTGCTCCAGAGAATAGGACCCGGAACAATGGATGCAAGCTGCAGAAAAGAGATTCCACTGAACATTAGGAAGAACTCCTGAGAGTAAGAGATGTCAACAGTGGAACACACTCTTCCTCGGAGAGTGGCGGAGTCTCCTTTCTTTGAGGTCTTTAAACAGAGGCTGGATGCCATCTGTCAGGGGTGCTTTGATTGTGAGAATGGGGTTGGACTAGATGGCTCTTGCGGTCCTTCCACACTCATGATTCTCATATCTTATGTATTATTACTTAAGCATTTTTACAATAGTGTTCACTCAAACAAAGTGACAGTGGCATACGAAGAGCTGGTCTTCTGTTGCCTGGCAGTGAAACCTCTCAATAGCCTTTGGGCCCCCAGTGTGCCTCACTGCTCTTCCGCAATTCCAAAACTGAGAAATATTTGGTATTCTTTTAAGATTCCCTGAGATGTTCTTTGTAAACCAGAATGGAGAGCCAGCATGGTTAATTGTTTTGAACGTTGGACTAGTACTCTGGGTGCCAGAGTTTGGACCTTTCTCTCAGTCTCAGAGGAAAGCATGGAAACCTCTTTTGAAAAAATCTTGCCAGAAAACCCTGGAGAGGGTCACCATAAGTCAGAGCTAGTTTGAAAGCATGTAACATCACCAGAGACCAGAAAGTAGGATCAGCTTAAACTTCTGCTCCTGCAGGTAGCATAGTCATGACAAACTCTAGAGAAGAAATGAGAAGGATACCAGACCCAGCTGCTCTTACCTGCAAGTAATAGACGGACCGAGTATGACTAAGACGGAGGCCATGGATGTGACAACGAACTCTAGGCGTAGTCGCATAGGTGGTTTGGTCACTCCCCTGAGAAAGCAAAAATGGGAAATGGGTTGACTACTGGAAAAGAGTATCTTGGTTATTCTTCTGTCTTCTCTTTTTTTCTTTCTCTCTCTCTCACATTATGATTAAAATCTTTATGCAGTAATGTCCCAGGTTTCTACTTCATTAGTCACGCTCTCAGTCCCTAGGTTCCAAACCAGGAGCAACTAGTGTACTTCATCTGAACTGTTCTTCTGAGGAAAGCAGCCTGAGATATCTTGGCTGTTTTACTAAACCAGTATGTCTGGCTTGGGAATAAAGCACTTCTTATGATTTGATTGATTCCATCTTTTCAGTGCAGAGAATTACTTGCCCACAGAAGATGTTCCTTCCTTCTCTGTTTTGAGTCTCTGATGTTGGCTTTTTTTTTTTTTTGGCAGTCAGAGGCCTGCAAAAAAAAGTTTCTTAGATACAGAGAAGGAGGCCAGGTCTGGCTCTTATCCAGTTTGAAACCAAGCTTTTGAAGCAGAAAACTAAGTACTGTACGTCCAATCTAAATCAGAAAAAAATGCTATCAGAAATTAGAAAAGAGGTTTCTATCCTTCTACCTAATATGACAGCCTGAGATGAGCCACTTCCTTCTCTCTTTCCCCACCTCTTCATTCTCTCTGCTTTTGCCAGCTTCACCTTTGATTCCTTCATGACTAGCTTCTTTCCTGATCCCAATAAACAGGGATTACCTGTTTGACACTTCACCACAAAGAAGTATCAGGAGCAGGTATCAACAGGAACAATGTCGACACGAGATTCTGCTGGCAGACCCACCTATGAGAGAAAGAAAATGCACAAAGATCTTCTTTAATATTCTTTAATATTTCTGCCTTGAGTCCAGTATAGCTTTTAGGTAATGCTTTGATATGGAAGAGCAAACAGGGAAAGGGGAAATTTGTACTGAAGGCAAGTAAAGCCATTTAATAAAAAATACATCTATAATGACCTCTTTGCTTGGAAGGATGATCGTAAACATACATGAATACCCAAAGGCAGAAGGAACATTTATCTATATTGTGAGCTTACATTATCCCAGAGTTGCCTGAGAGAGGATATGGAAAACTTCAGGGCTTGTCTGGTTTTCTCTCCCATCAGCCCTAAGCCAGATGAGACTATAAGAATCACTGGGAGAGAAAATGAAACAACAGGGCTGAGGATAGCAATAGCAAGTACATGCTATACCACTTATCAGTGAGCTAAGCACTCCTAAGCAGTTTACATACGCAAGGTAATTGCCCGCAACAAGCTGGGCACTCATTTAGCACCTACGGAAGGGGCAAGGCTGAGTGGACCTTGGAGCCCCTGGGATCGAACTCACAACCTTGTGGCTGCAATACAGGCATTTAACCACTGTGCCACCAGGGCTCCTTAGCTGAGACTCATATGGCTCTCCAGGTGTTGCTGTATTGCAGCAACAGCAATTCTGACCACTATATCCACAGGGAATACTTCTGGATTCTGGTCCATTAATTTCTGGGGGTTGTTATATTCCAATCCAGGGGCTCCAAAACAAGTCATGATAATAAATATAATAATAGAATAAGAATAATAATAATAAGAGAAGAAGAAGAAGAAGAAGAAGAAGAATTTTATTTATATCCCCCTCTCCAATTGGATCAGGCAGCTTACAACATTAAACACATTAATACAAATTAATAATTAATATCGTAAAGCCCTATAACCCAAAGACCCACCCACCCTCAATTTAAAATGACAATTGAAGATAATAACCAATAACCAAAATCAAGCAGATGGGAAGTTGATGAAGCAGTCAAGTTCATCTGGGAAGGCCTGCCAGAGAGATCTGTCTTGACCGCCTTTTTGAAGCAGTCGAGGTTGGTAGTATCCGGATCTCCTCTGGCAGGTGAGTCCATTGTTTAAGGGCAACAGACGAAAAGTCCTTTGAGAGACCATGCACAAGGCTGGGTGAGGAGGTGCCTTCACAGACATATTGCTCCTTCAAGGGGCTGGGTAACCCACCTGGAACAAACCTGTACCCTCAGACATGGGACATGCATACACTGAGAGTGCATAGCTTGTGCCGTCTGCATTAGCAAACCGGCTTTTGTCCGGCCCATTCCTGAACCCAGGCGCTAGAAAAGAGCCAAATTGCTTCACCTGACTCTGACTTCTGCCATCTTGACGTCACCAGATATTGCATGCATGAGACCCTGAGTGTTGTACGCACCTGCCGTTCATGGTGTTGTAGCGCAGAAGCTCTCTGGGGTGAAGTATTTGATATTAGCTTCCGAAAAAGCTCCTCCACCAATGATGGTGAAGATATAGCTGTCATCAAATAAGGAAGAAAAGAAGGTGAGCTTACACACGAAGGCACTAATTCTTCCAAGCTTACTTTGTATATAAGGTTTCAAACTGTATTTGCAGCAAAGGAAGTAAACTGAGGAGGTGGGAAGAAGGAGAGAAACTGGGGCATTTTAAAAGCAGGCGAAGAAGCTGCCATCCTGAGAATGGCAGAGGATTAATCGGATTGTTCTTGCCAAATAGAGGTTGTGCATTTGGCTTGGGCCCAGGTGCCTCCATATTGTTCCCAGGATCCTATTTCCCACAACTCGCGCATTCCTACTTTGCCAGCAAAGCTCTGCTCAGGTCTTACCTTCCGTTGAAACGCCCTGAGTCCCCTGTCACCATGTTTGGATCAAAAAGAAGGGGTAAAACCGCCAAAAGAAAGGAAAGAAGAACTAAGCTGGATTTTAGCAAACTGAACACTCTCACCCCATTCCTTTTTCTTCCCTCTGTTTCTCCCTATTGTCAGCATTAAGACTGGAAGCACGGTTTGGGCATTTGTCATTCCTTGCCTCTGTGGAATCCCCCCGCCCCATGTATGAAGCATAAATATAATGGTATCACACAAATTGACTCTAGCCGTGTCCAATCCAAACTTCTGGCTTTCTCACCTCACTCATATAGAAACTATTTTTCTGCACCACGTTACTTACACGCTAAATAAA
>NC_056530.1:21151708-21192676 GCF_019175285.1 Sceloporus undulatus
AAGCAGGGCATCTCTGGGTCTTCTTTCACACAGTCAAAGTAGCGCTTGTTTTTCTCGGCAGTATAATTCTTAGTGAAAGTGATGTCAAAAGCCAGCCTTTTGCCTGGAGGGCATCCAATGTTGATGCCCAAGTAAGAACTGCCCTGCAGTATATACGTAAAGAATAAAAGCCTTTTGCTTTAAAGCCATGTTTTTCAAACTTAATCTCAGAGACAGGCCTATCTGCTACTAAATGCCAACACAGAGGAATTCTGCAGCCTGTTCTGCCAGAACCCTTCCATCAAATGCTAAGCAATGGAGAATTCCTGGAAATAGTTGTTTTTGGATGGTCTGGATACTCTCCATCTGAATTTTTCAGTATTTGATTACCCTTCTGACAAATTTCAAATTCAGAACTGGATGAGTCCAACCCCTTTTTTTCAACACCACAACAAATATTCAATATGTTCCTGTGTATCTTTTCTCTAGAGGACCCTGCTATATACTTCCCAGAGATAGTAGATTGTAGAGATTACCTAACTACCATCAGGGAAGCAAA
Organism: Sceloporus undulatus; assembly: GCF_019175285.1. NCBI lineage: Eukaryota > Metazoa > Chordata > Lepidosauria > Squamata > Phrynosomatidae > Sceloporus > Sceloporus undulatus. The sequence goes on from NC_056530.1 coordinate 21,152,247, forward strand.
ACCATTATTACCTTTGTGCGTATTCCTGAGCCTGTGTAGTGGTAACAGCTCATCCCTGAATGTGCAACCTGTGAAAAGCAAAGCAAATGAATGCATCTCAGCGAAAAGTCCAGACTGGCACCTGATGGACAGCCCTAGCCTTAGTCTAAGATGAAACAAGACAATGAAAATTAAAAATCTGGAGCTGACAAAAATCTGTTCTCTTACCTTTAAATTTGCAGAGCTCTTCAACAGACCCTTCCCACTGAGTTGTTGCTTTGGATAATTGCCACTGTCTGTGATTGACACCTTTAGGAAGCGGTTGGTTGTTATTGCAGGGAAAGAATGGAGCAGTGAGGCAAAACAAAGAGAGGTTAAAAGAAATGTGATTCCACTGCATCAGGTTTGAACTTGTCTTCCATGCTAGCATCCCCTTATTGCTAGCCCTTCAAGACCGCAAAATGATCAAAAGCACTTGTATAATCACCCTTTCCATGTGCTGAGTTAGCCCCACAATTATTAATCTGGCTCCTCCAGGTTTCCCCCCACGGTAGACCCTACTAGCATCTGCTCAAATGAACTTCAAATATAGCTACCAGATGTTTACTAGTCAAATCAGAGCTTTCTCTGTTGGCCCCATTACCAGAGATTTCAAAAAATTTTACTCAAACTCCTAGACTATTCTAGAAGGTACAAGAAATTATGAAACAGTAGTCCTTGTTATCCAAGGTCTTCTGGACAATACATATCTCTGGGCCTCAAGCTTTGTTCTGGAAACCTCAGGGCCCCTGACAATCCCAAATCAGCAATCCTATACTCATCGTTCGGCATCAAGAAAGCAGAAAAGGTTCTCAATACTGCTGTTCATACACTGGAGAAATAGCACTGAGGAAGAGTAACTTCATGCACCCAGACAGGCACCCAGGATGAATGGGGGCAGAGAAATCACTCAGCTCTAGAATGTTCCTTGATGCAGCTCTGCACAGATGCAAGGCCAACTTATGTATGTTCACCAAGACTTTGCTCACAACAAAGTTAAAAAGTTAAAAGCCCTTTCCTCTATAAACTATTCCACAGCCCAAATCATGCCTGAGCAAAAAGGTTTTTGCTGAAACATACTATGTACAAGACCAGAGATGCTGTGATCTACGCTCCGGAAAATCTGTATGCAAAAGTTTCCAAACACAGCTTCAAACAGATCACAATGTAAGTGTGGAGTTCAGTATTTTCACATTTCAGAATGATGATCAGAACACTGGTGCATTTCTTACTTTAATGGCATAAGTATACTTGACCTGAAAGGAACAGAGGAGCCCTTACCCGATACAGCACTGAGCCTCTGCTGATCAGTTCCTGCCTATGTAGATCTGCATGAACATACTCAGGATGGGCTAAAAGAATGGTGAGCCACATATACTGGAGAGAATTTTCTTCTGCCGTCTCCCCCACTGCAGAAAAAACAGAAGATCAATTACACCATTCAAGCCTATCTACATTTGGAAAATCTGTTTTCAAGCATTGAGTAATTCTGATGAGAAGAATCCTCTAGACTCACAAGATTTGTAGTTGCTGTGTGCAGAAAACATGCTAACTGCTAAACAAAATGTGCTGCAATTGGGGGTTTATTCTGTGCAAACTTTGCAAATGGTTGCTTTGCTCAGGAAACATTTTCTGCATAGTAACAGTATTTCTAAGCAGAAACACCATTTCAATCCCTTTGTTTGGCCATTTTTAACAGTTATTTAAATAGCCTTCGTGAATGTCACTCCACATTGCTGCCAAGAGCCAAAAAGATTCACGAAACAACAGCCACAAGAGCACTGCCCCCTAAATAACAGTTCCGACTCCTCTTGAATGAAGTTTTTCTTCAGTCCCCAAATGTTTAGCATTGCAAGTGAGACGCCAGAAAATGATTCACACCCAAAAGCCTTTGGTTGGCTGCGTTCTCATCCCTTTGGTCTCTTTGCCTGGCCCCTTTTCTTTGGATGCCTAAACTGTATTTCTAAATGTTCAACTGACATTTTAAGCTACTGCAATGCTAAAAATTTGGGGACTGAAGGAAATTTTCATTTTCCAAATGTTGCAAAATGGCAAGTGCCGGGAGGGGAATTTTATTACCGGGGGCAATGCCTTCATGTTGCCCTCTTCTCCCATCGCTATATCACTGCCTATAATAAAGGAACCCAGTCTCTGCCTCCTTTGCCCACCTCCCCAATATACTGGCTCTCAAGTGACAACACCTATCTCTCCTTCCTCATCATAGCAGCTCCTGGGCTCCCCACAGCTTACTGCTCTGTTTGGTTGTCCTGATGCTCAGATACACAGAAAAGACAAAGGTCTGCTTCCTGTCCAAGTAGATTGTTTTTGGCAGCAAATTATTTGGAATGAGGTTGTAGATCTTAACATAGTTGGCCATGTCAACGTAGATACCTCCCGAGGACTTCCAGTTGCTGGCCATGTAGTAGTAATATTCCTGGAAAGTTATATATGACTGAATTAGGCATATAACCCATCCAATTCATTATACAGTTGGAGGAGGAGGAAAAGGACAAGGTCTGTTTACACCCATCTTTTGTTGTTGTTGCTGTTGTTGTTGTTAATTCTAGGGCTTTTGCAGACGGTAACATTGTCCTTGCCGCACTTTTTAAAAATAAAAATAATTTCCCCATTCAGACAATGAAAATCTTGCAAAAAGAGTAATTGAAATCTATGCCAGAAAGATTATGTTGACAGATCACATAGTCTTACTGCTCTTGGTGTCTTTCACTATGCATACATACACACAGACACTATACTATTTTGCATCATGCTGTTTTTAAAGTCATAATGGCACTACACCAGGCACTGCAAGTTTGCCTCCAGTTCAAGGAAATCCTATTCAGTCAAGAGTCTGAGTGGCTGCAAGAACTGGAACCATGAAATACCATTTTTTTAAAATTTCAAAACCCCTAAAACTAAGGAGTGAAATTTTCAGAAAGCCAAACTGTATGGCCAGTACCACATTCTGTGTGTTTATGTATGTAAATATCCACAGAATTCCAACATAGTATACAGACCATTGTAATAGTTGTATTCTATTTTTGTACTGTTCAATGACCGAAATAAATTGTCGCTGTTGTTGTTGTACAGAACCCATGGGTTCTGTTATACATTTCAGATGTGCAATGACTGACTTGTTCCCTTGTCAACTCTAGGAAAGCAGAGATCAAAAGCACTCTTTGGAACTGACTCCTTCACACTTGTTCCTTCCCCACTATTTTTAGCAGACTCCTAATAATTTCCTGTATTGCTATGTATTTTATATGTATTATCCTACTAGTGAAGCAGGCTAACTCCAACAGGGCTCCCTGGAAGAAGATTAACCATCCATTATGAAGCCAAGCCCTCCCTCTAGTCCATCTGCCTTGGTCCAGGCCTTGGAGGTAGAGAGGAACTGCTGGACCTCTTACCCTTTCCCTCCACCACTCCCTTCTTCTCCTTCTGTGTCATGTCTTTTTAGATTGTAAGCCTAAGGGCAGGGAACCAGCTAACTAAAAAGATTGTATGTACAGCACTGTGTAAATTTACAGCGCTTTATAAATAACGCTTAATAATAATAATAATAATAATAATGATGATGATGTACCCTCAAATCAGAATTTCTTTAACCAAAGAAAGTGAACCAAATCTAAAATATGTCAAAAATTAATACTGGGGGGGGGATCTAAAAATGATTCTCAATATTGTTTTTTCTTACTGCATCTTCTTTCTTGTTCTTCCACCAGCGCCACGTGGGATCATGGACTGGGTCAGCATAAGACTAGCAAGATAAAATAAAATATTAATACAGTTTGGGGATGGGGGAAAGAGAGAGAGAGAGAGAGAGAAACAACACTATGCTCACATAAAAGAAACAGCCATGTTGGGATGGAACAAAGAATGACCATTTCATATGAAATAGAGCAATGCGGAAAATAAAGTGGCATCCGTATTGCCACTTTAACTGCCATGGCTCCATCCTTTGAAATTCTGGCATTCGTAGTTTGGGGATGGACTTAGAATTCTTTAGTACACTATCCTAAACTGCCACATTAGAGCTTTCATGCACAGAATTCTCAGTACAGTGGTACCTCGGGTTACGAAATTAATTCGTTCCGCGGCTAATTTCGTAACCCGAAAAACCTTCGTAACCTGAATTGCCATAGGCGCTAATGGAAAAAAATAGCTCTCTGCTGCCCTCCGGTGGCGAAATAGCACCGAGGTTTTTTCGTAACCCGAAAAAACCTTCGTAAGCCGAAACAATAAATCCCTATGGGATTTTTTCGTATCCCGAAAAATTCGTAAGCTGGGTAATTCGTATCCCGGGGTACCACTGTATCTCAGGAAATTATAAATCCCAGAATTTACAGAATGGTGCCTTAGTAGTTAAGGTGGTATCAAACTGCTATAACTGTTGAGTATTATTTACACTAAGACCTCCTGCAGCCACCTTACTCTGGCCAGCCCAACCAGGGTCCAGTGGGCATGCTATAGTGGCCAGTGGCCAGAGGAAGCTCTTGCAATTAGCTTAAGCCCTAGGAAGAGCAATGAGGGCAGGGGAGGAAGGTTGAGCAAAGGTGGCATGAGGCAGAGAGCACTAGGCCGATGCTCAAACCATGTTCAATGCCACCACTCCCACTACAAGAGCAGCCTCAGCCAGGAGGGCTGTTCAACTGGCACCAATTGTGGTAGCAGCAGTAGAAACTATACAGAGGAGGCCAGTGCCAGAAAATTCACTTCTAGTCTTGGATTTTAAGGTAAAGTTTGATGCTTGGGTTGTTGTTTCAGGAGATAGTGGAGACAGATACTTATGGGCATATACTGGCCTCCAGTGGCTGATAATGAGTAAGACACTCAGAAGGCAATGATTTTGGGTGTTCAGATGGGCATAATGGCTAAGGGACACTACCCTTTCAGACCTACTTTTAGCAGTAAGCAAGATGCACCAACACAAAGCCCAATCATTTATAAACTAACACCCCCAATAGCTCCACTACCACTGATAGACTTACATTTTAAAACAAGGAGCATTACATTCCCGAAAAGCCTCCAGGAAGTGCAATTCACCTTTACAAGAAGATGTGAAGATCCCTGTATGTTGTTTGAATCCAAAACAGGAGTGGAAAGGGTTGATATGCAAAACGGACATCTGGTAATTTCTTGTTTCAATGGGACGAATCTACAGTATGTCCTGTGGGCAGATTAGTCCCTGGATCCACCAACCTCTGCTACAGACTGTATGCTCCTTTGGATAAATGTCATTTATTGTACTAATAGTAGTAGTATTTAAAAAGAATGAAGGGGCACTTGCTTAAAACATTGCTCCTCTACCCTCCAAGGTGGTGTGTTCCATTGCTGAGCAGCTCTTACAGTAGAAAAATTCACAATAATTAGGTGGAATATATTTTCTTGTATCCACAAAGCAGCATAATATTCCCTCTTGGGCAACCTGTTGAGACCCGATTGGAACTGTCAGATCAGATCCAGAATGGGGCTCCTTTAACTTCAATCCTTAAGAGATCTTGGAGAAGGATGGGGTATCATAAAACTCAAGCAAGCAAGAGGAAGCAGTTAGTCCTCTCCTACTTTCATAACCCCAACTTTCAGCTATAGGTGTCCCCTCCTATCATAGCTCTTGCTGCATCAATGGAAAGGGGTCTGGAAAGTGAAGGAAGACAGGTATCTTCATCTTGTTTGGTGGAGCATCATGGTATCTCCTCCTGCTCCAAGATCTGTTAAAGATTAAAATTACAGGAGCCCCATCTGGATCCAATCTGGCAACCCTAAATCCAATCCCAGCAGTGGACAGGACTCTGCATGTGAACCAGAAGCTGTGTGGAAGAACATCCCCCTTTTTTTTTCTTTTTTCTTTTTTTTTTTGGTCAGTTTTGGTGTGCGCACCTAATGAACTGCCAGGAAAGGCACATTTAATTCTTGCCAGGTCTGAAATAATAGCCACAAACCTGAAGGCAAGAGCCAGGCTGCCCCTCCTGAAACAAAGAAAACTGTCCTTACTCTGTGGTAAGCTGAGTGCAGCTGCAGTAGCTGGTAGACCAGTCCCTGGTACACAGTCAGAGACTTCATGCTATGAATGCCTGTTTTCTCCATGATTTCTGGTGGCCTGGCACGATAATGCTCCATCCGAGTAAAGCGCTGTGGGAGTGGCAAATCCACCATGCGTACAACAGCAAATGGGCAACGATGGGTGAATCTGATGTAGTCTATTCCACTGGGAATAAAGAAGCAGACTCATCATACAATCTCTTGAACTCTGTGTTCCCTGCCCAACAAGAATGCCATCTAGAACAGATATGCAGAGGGATGTGGTCCTCCAGAAGTTCAAGGCCTGCAACTCCCATCATCTCTCATCTTTGCTATGCTGGCTGGAGCTGATGGAATTTGAAATAAAGACCATGTGGAGGGCCACATATTCCTCATCTTTGACCCAAACCTTGACTACAGCATTAAAAGGTTTTGGCTAGGCCCATGATTCAAGGTAAAATGGACACCCTTCCCATGGCCTGGTTTTAGGGCTCGCCTTGCACTGAACAACTTTCCTTGAGCACAGAAAAGTGCTCATTGTGGAACAACAGACAGACTGGAATCTCTGGCTAGCCACAACGACCACTGTCTCAGAGTGGCCAATGCTCTGCAAACAAAACAAAACAAAACAAAAACATTCATAAATTCTAAGGGCAGCACATCCAATATCTGGAAAGTCATTTTCAAATTATATAATCAATTGGTGGCAAAACCCTTGCTGCCCTGGCAGGCGCCTTAGACAACCTCAGGTCAATGAAGCTTGTGTGTTCCCACTCACTTGTGTGTCATCCCTTTGTGAGGAGTGTTGATCAACTGGTCATAGGTCAGGATATGATCCAGAGGGAATTTCCTCTTGATTAATCTTCCAGTGGTTCCAGGATCTTCCCTATAAATCAACTGAAAGAAAAAGGGCCAAGAACAATAGATCTAGGCTGGAGCAATCACACACCCAACATAGAAGTGTCAATCTCTCTGCTTCCCTAGTAATATTTAATTATTTAACCCTCTGTAATATTTAGTTACACTGCACTATAGTAGCCTTCAACTTTTCCTAGAATGAAAGTCTGCTTTCAACTACAATTGGTAAAATGGCAAAATATCTAGTTCTAGAAAGCCAGCTGGTTAGCCAGACTGATAAGCGATCATGCTTACTTGTGTTACTATCTAAAAAGATAATCAAAGGGGTTTATAAAATTTGAAACAATAAATACTGTATAATTCAGACGTACAACTGCTCTGAATCCCCAGTTGTCCAGGGGTAGCAGAAGCAAGAGAAAGAATGCACTACTCTAGAGATGGGCAAGATAAGAGCCAACCATATAGAGTGCATGAGTGCAATCTTTTAAATGTAACAGCAGACTCTGCCCTCTCACAGATGCTGTGTTTCTTATCTTGGGGTATAATTTCTTAGAACAAAAGTGTACTTTCAACTACAAGCAGTAAAATGGCAAAATATCTAGTTCTAGAAACCCAGAAGCAAGAGAAAGAATGCACTACCCTACAGATGGGCAAGACAAGACCCAGCCATTTCTTTGCCCCTCTCCCAGTCTCTAGTGACACAACAGCAAGAGGGAAATGGGCATTTTCACATCAAAAAAGGTGCATGAGGACCATACAATTTGTTTTACAAGAGAGAATAATATTTTCAGAGGATTCCAGGAAACATTATTCTGCTCTAAAACAAGGAATATGTCACTTGTGTGTCTTATTTCTAAAAACGCCTTTAAACTCATTGGCAGTGGGTGAAGGGATCACTTCCAGTTCCTGCCTCTGTGCCCTAAATTTTAGAAGCGTGTGGCTGTGGGAGGGAGTGGTATGTCCCACAGAACAATTAAAAAAGACTCACTGACTAGCCAAAATTCCCCACCCTTGCAGTAGTCATGTGCCAGAACCTTACTGGGACTTTACACTAGAATAACCAGAGCTTACATGAGTAGACCTACTGTTCTGGATTGAGAAAGGATGTGTTTAATGTCTCCTTATGTAACTGATTTGGCAACCAGGTGCAGCTCTCCTGCCCCGATCAGCTGGCGAAAAACATTTTCATACCAAGAGCCCTCTGTGTTCCCTTTCTGGTGTCTGGGTCTTAGTATGCTGACAGAATTTTACATCCAGCCATCTTCAAACAGGATCTTAGTCCCCTCTGCCAGGTGGACAACAAGAGCTGGTGATAGGTTTTTATTCTGGGGCTGGGGGGTATATAGAAAACTCACTATAGTTTGGGAGGTAATGCAATCTACCATAGTATCAAACAGTAGGGTACTAAATGGATAAATAAACTGAACAGAAAAAAGCAGGGGTTCTCCATTACTTTTCCTCTGAGGCTGAGAGAGTATTAGTTGACCAAGGTCACTCAAGTGGATTTCCAGAGCAGGATTTGAACCCTTGTCTCCTAATCCTACCACTATCAGCATGTCTCTCACTGGCTATCTCTTGAATTTCCAAGTCACATCCACAGAGAGAGAGATACCCACCTCTTGCATCCCATCCTTGTCAAAGAAAACAGTGACTATAGCTTGTTTGGCATTCAAGTCATGGTCTGGTGAGCCTTCCATCACTTGCAAGGTGTTGTACACGGACCAAGCTTTTGATGGATATGCTCTTTTGATCTCTGTACTGCCTTCTCTCATAACCCAGACCTTGAATAAGGGCAGGAGGAGAAGTGCTCAATTAAAACCTCTCTTCATCACACACATACACACACACACAAGTTTCTATGCCAGGGGTAGGCAATCTTTTTAAGCCGGGGGCCGGGTTGCTGTCCCTCAGACAACTGGGGGGGGCGAAGCCAAAAAATAAATAAATAAATGATTTTTAAAGAAATTAAATATATAAATAAACCAGGACAAATGTAGGACAAAATTTTCAAATGGAAGACACTTTTTTTTTAAAAAATGGAGGACACGTGAAAAAATTTGCTGATTTTTTTAAAAAATGTTAATATAAATGCATGTTTCTGAGGCTTCTATAGACAATTGCCCCCCAAAGGCCCCGGCGGTAATTGGCGGCAGGATTGGGCTGGGGCCGGTCCCAAGGCCTTGCCGGGCCGCATCCGGCCCGCGGGCCGCAGGTTGCCTACCCCTGTTCTATGCTCTGGGCCTAGTTCATCCAATTAGGCAAGATAAGCATGATTCATCGTATTTCCAGGGCCAATTCAAAAAGATTCAACTGATTACCCTCAAGTGGCACATCCCAGCCAGATCTGGCCAAATCGCTCTCTCAGATCTAGTCCAATATCAACCTACAAACAAAGGGAGCAGGCCAGACTTGTTCTGTAGCTTAGACAGTGAATAATCAATTAGTAATTCATTCAGTGAATCCTTATCTTGTTTCAGTCATAGATTTCACAGTGCTGAAAGGGACATTAAGCAAACCATCCAGGCCAGCCCCCGTCTCATTCCAGCACACTGGAACAGATTTTGTTTTTCTAAAGACGATGTTCCATATACCGAGGGACCAGTACAGTCAGAAAAGGAAGGGATGAAAGTAGCTGAAATAAATATACAACAATCCCTCACTCTCCTTTGCACCATGAAGCCCAATTCTCCCAAACAATTAGCTACTGGACCCACAAGGAAGATAAACACACATACCTCATCTGCATCCGTCACAAAGGCAATTTGCCCAGTAAAGGACAAAACAAAATATTTGATGGGAGAGTCGCCCGGAAAGTTGCACAAATATATGAAACTCACCATGTCATTGCTGTCAAAAAAAGGTAAATGGAAGAAACTTCATGTATATGTTTTCCCCGCCCAGTGGTTGAAGTAAAAGCACTGGTGTTGTATGCTTTCAAGTCATTTCCAACTTCTGGAGATGATACAGTGAATCTATCCCTCAGTTTTCTTGACATTATTTGTTCAGATGGTGACTGCATTTGCTTTCCTATGTCTGAGAAGCATGTGCTTTCCTAGGTCTGAGGCTGAAAGACTGTGACCTTTCTGAGCGGGGATTTCTGAGCGGGGATTTGAACCTTGGTCTCCACCATTCCAGACTAACTCTAAGAAAAGTCACAGCAGGTTCTTCTGGTCTCATAATTCTATCCTAATATTGAATCAAAAATCAGCTTTCAGCCTAGAACAAAGGCTGGGAACATTTATTTGGCCCAGGAGGAGGACTGGCTCTAGGGCAAGCATCTTGAAGTCTGCATGACAGGAATGGTGGAGCCACAGCTCAACATGGATGGGCTCCCCAATATCACTGCACCATCTCCACAAACATACCCTTATATTCTCACGCTCTCACCCACTCTCCTGAGCTGCAACTAGGAAAAGCCTCCGCTGGCACTAGGGTTGCCAGCTCAGGGGCATCTCAGTGCCCAAGATTTCAAGGTCAAAATCTGAGACCTAGCGATGGTGGGCAAACCCTGATGCAGTTATTAGTTATGATACACCAAGCATCAAACCCAACTACTCTGAGCTGTCATTCAAATAGAAAGCCCCAATACTAACTGGTGGGAAAATATTTCTCTGGTTGGAAATTACATTTTCTAAGTGCTGCATTAAACAGAGAAAACAAGAACATTTAGCTCTATTTTTAACATTTTTGCAAGCATTGCTTTTAGGAACACATGGAAACTGAAGTCCAACCAATTTTCTCAGCTATGTATCAAACACTTCCGCAAGTACTGGTTCTTACATATGAAACTTACAGTCCAACCAAAACCAATTATCAAGCAAAAAATGTTTGCCCAATTCTGTTTGTTGTAAGTTACTCCACTGAACCACAGGCTTCTCAGACCTAGGCCCAAAACAGACGGGCCAAAAAGCACTGCCTTTGGGCTGATTCAGGGGCGTGACATTCAGATGATGCATGCCCCCAGATTGGGGGGCCTAAGGCAGCAAAAGGAGCGCAAAAAGCTCTCCTTGCTGGTGGTCTATTGTGGACGTTGTGGTTTTGCACCACTCAGGGCATGCTTGCAGTTGGAGCAGCCAAAGGCCGCTGGAGCAGCCAAAGGCCGCTCCAAGCCACCTATCTGTATGATGCCCCAGAAAGAAAACCATATACTGTACTGGAGGGGGAGAAAGGAAAGGGGAGAATTGGGAAAGTTAACAAAAAGAGAGCTCCTATACTAAACATAAAAGGAACAACACCGAGAAAACAGAAGATAAAGAAGAATGCAAAAACAATATTCAGCATCACAGGAGAGTCCACCAATATTAAACAGTCACAAGCCTAAGGGGTTTGGTTTGTGGGCAGTGGGTTTAGAGTAGGAATGGATCAACTATGTCCTTCCATATACTGTCACACTGCAGTTTCCAATCTTTCTCATCACTGGCTACACTGGCTAGAAATGATGGGAGCCATGTTCAAACCAGCAGGTTTTGGTCAGCAAGTCTTACCTTTGCAAGATAACATTCCCCCAGATATAGAATATTTTACTGAAGGGATTTAAAGCCAAACCTCTTGGGATAAGAGTTTTATTTATATACGCCTCCTTCCCCAGCAAGAGCACAAATCCTGTATCTGAGGCTGCAAAAGGGAAAAAAGGTAAGCTTCACAAAAAGGTTGGGGTAGAATGAGTTACAGAGGACTACAAGAAAAAAAGATGTAGTGGAAGGAATGCCCTGTTTTTTTCCTCCAGCTCCTCCCCCTCCATACGACTGAATTTTTAGAAAAGGAACATATGGGGCAGCCATGCTTCTTGATTTACAAAGAACAGTCATCGTTTGGTTCAAGAGCTATACATATCTAAGGATCCCCAAACACAGGGGAGACCTTAAAGCTGTCCAGCAATAGCAATCCTCTGAAGAGTAGACACAAAAAGTCTTCTTCTCTAGAGCAAAAATGTACTGCCCTTCTACATAAATTATTGTAACTGTTTCCAAATTGGCACCTATATACATAAGCGTATTCAAATTTTGTGTTAGCCTTTGTGCTCTCTTTGTCCTCTTGTTTTGGTGATACATAACTGGCCCCTAAAGTATACACCATGTTTGCATGAGATTTCAAATGAGCAACTATTGTTTTCTTAACAAGAGAGAGCACAGGAGATGTCATTTTGAGGTGCTGTAAAAACCCAAATACACAAATTATGCATAGAAGAGGTCTTTGCATTGTCAAAATAACAGCACTCTATAAAGAAGCACGAGTTCCCACAAAAGTAAAGAGCTGATGTCCTTAAACAATGAGCCCAACTCCAATACTCAAAGGTTCATTCTTGTGAACCAACTGGAAGAAACTCACATTAGTCTCACAAATTCACTGGAACACCTCTTTCAAGAACTCTTTTCTCTAACATGCTTATTGCAATTCTGATTCAGGTTTGGGGAGCATGAGTGCAAGAGCATATGATGATTTCTGCAGCTGTAAAACAGCTCTGGGTAGGGTTGTCAGAGAAAAATCTACAGAGGGATCCTGGTTAATGGTCATGTAGAACCAGGTTATGTAGAAGAGGAAATTTAAGTGGGTGACACCTACTGAAATACGCTCTTCTATGCAGCCATCAAAAGCACAGGAGCCCTCTCCAGGTTGTACTGTGGCAACCTACCTATATCCACAAAGGGGTTTCAAAGGTTCAAATCTTCCCCCACCAATGCAAAGAGGTGAAGCAGGGATTGCAGGAACTTTGGGTGCAATCTTTTAAACGTAACAACAGACTCTGCCCCCCTCACAGATGCTGTGGTTCTTACCTCTGGGTACCAGCTCAGGGACTTCATAAATCTGCTTAAAATATGCATCTGCAAATTGAACAGATAAAACAGCCACATGTAGGGATATGAAATAAAGTACTAATTTGTAGCCTATACTTCAATCACCAGCTGCTTCTGTGATCTTTGGCTCATACCCAGCCCCAGGTTTCACACATTCTCACTCATTTATACATATACACACAAACATGCACCAGGTCCCTTACAAGTACTGAGGAATAGTCCCAATAACCCCATCTTTGAACTACACAGGGCTATGGATTCGCAAGGTGAAAAAAATGCCTTCCTTGCTCATCACTTCCTAGTTATGAAGCTGTGAACACCAAGTCATACCTCTATAAGTGCAGGGTTATCTATTCTTGACTAATAGCAATCTTTTTTTTTTCCTGTGCCTTTCCAGGTCCTACTAATTAACTAGGCCCTTTTTCCCATTTACTCAGAGACAAAATCAGCTTGTCCAAATATTCAAAGCTGCTTTTTATATAGAATAGAATTGCTGGCCCATATAGCTTAGTATCGCCATGCTGATTTGTAGCAGCACTCAGGCTTCAGACAAATGTATTTCCCAGTTGTAGCCGGACATAACAGGTACTGAATCAAGGACCTTATGCAAGCAAAATATTGGCTCTTTCACTAAAGAGAAACCCTTCTCTATTGAGCTGTGATTCATTTCTTGGTCAATCCAAAGGTTCACCAGATGTGTTCTCCACATTGCTAATCAGCAACCATTCCACTCTGTCCTCCCCTCTTTTAACATTTGTTCCATGCTTATTAAATTGTCAGCCAAATTTGAATGGACATGCTAGATCTTATGTGCATTTTCGGGCCAATTCTGTTTGATACTCCTAAAGAGTTTGATTAATTCTTTTTTTATAATCCTGCATTCAGCATAGATCTTTTTTTTTAATTTGGTTAGATCATTTTTGTGTGCAGTGCCCACCTGAATGTTAACCTATGATAGTACTGGCGGTAGTAGTGATGATGGTGGGGACAATGACAACGATGCTTCAAAGAGTGAGACTAACCTTTCTGATATTCCACAAGGAAGTGCCGATTTGTTCCATCTTCGTTCACCAGCAATATGAACTTGTTTTCATTTGCAGAGAAAACAACCCACACAATATTACACCCAACTGCAAGAGAAAAAAATGTCACTCATGGTTTGTTGATACACTGATGGTGGGAGACTGGGGGGAGTGTGTGTATGTGTGTATACAGCTAGAAATGTTGCAACTGCAACACAGAGTAGAGATATCCATTTAAAAATACTCCATGTTAAACCAAACAAAAGAATTTCTGGATTTTGTGCTTGTATCAGCCTATATAGATTGTGAAACTAACCATAGTTCTTACTGTAAATGGACTTTTAAATTTATTTTTCCTTTTTATTTCAAGAAGAATATGTTTGCTATTGGGTGGTTAACACCTTTAGGTATAAATAAATCAAATGCAACGCCTTAAGCCACTTGTAAATCCGTTGGCACAGGGGCTTGTCCAGTTCTTTCGTTTTCTATCGAACCCCTCTACCACTGTTAACCGTTTCAAAATGTTAAAATGTATATCATCTATTCTGGACCAGCAAATCACAGGGAGGTTCACAGAGCATGGGACACCCAGGCCTCAGAAATCCTGTGCAGCCACTCCTCTAGCTCCTCAGACCTCAATAGCCATTGCCCACACATTTCTAAGCATCTCATCTTAGAGGTAATGGCTAGAAACTTGATTCTTGCTTTAAATACGAAAAGAGATTGAATCTGTACCAACTTTCGTATTCTGCATTTCTTGTGAGTTCCAGCAGAATTGTGCTTTGACTTACAACTGTGTTGTAACAGATTATTTGGTTGCGGGCTTTGGGTCCCTAGAATGAATTGGGGTACAGGGTAAAATGTTCTCTTGATGTCCTGAGATTACCATCCCATGAAAGAACTACTTTGCTTGAGGGAGAAACAGCAATAAACGCTTCTGATAACTGAATGAGTGTGTGTTTATTTTATTTGTAGATATATTTTTAAGCTTCCTTGTATGTCATACCATGGATAGAAGGAAGATCAGCAACATAAGACTGTGCAGGAAGCAAGGGAAGAGGCAGATGACAAAAATATAGAAAGACCTACCTTTCAGAAACTGGCACACTGACTGCTGCTGAGCCTTCAAAGAGCCAGTGGAATTCACTATTCCATCTATAAAGGGGGACAATTGATAACGTTAAGTGATCGGGGCTACTCCTCTTTTCCTTCTTACTATCCAAACAAACCCTTTCCCAACAAATTCACAAGCTGCTTATTGTCTTCTTGATAGACAAAGGAAAAACAAATTTAAAAATACAATTACAGTAAGACAGTTATGAAATAATTAGTCAAAGTCTTCACTAACCGTGCCTAAAATGATGTACAATATGTTCTGCACCAATGGGGCATTTCCATCATGGTATGTTGCTCTAGCTGTAATTATAAGTATATTCTATATAGATCTGTTATCAACAGGTCAGACCTGGCTTTGGGTATCTGATTGGTTGTTCCTTACTGATCTCCTCGCTCTGTTCTCCTAACTTGTAGCCTTTTTTGCTGATGTCTGAAGGGCCATGTCTCATATACTGTCCTGATTTGACATGGACAATCACAATAAATCCTCTGCTGTCCCACTTTTTCAGCTGTTTTTAAAATGTCCCAGATTCTCCTGTTCCCTCACACTTTCCCCCTTTGTCCTCCAGTTGCTGCAAACTGAGTACAAAATGCAAAAGTAGTTTGCACTCAATTAACTCAGCAGAATGGAGCAAAGAGAGCCTGTTTTGCAACAGTTTCTAATTCTTCTTCATTAATAACTTTTGCCATCTTGACTACACTCTTATTGTTTGGCCACATGTCACATTCTTCTGAGGAATGTTGGAGGGTATATATACCGTCTGCACATCTCTTCTTCTTTTTTTAACCTTATCTTTCCATTCATCCCGCCACTCATCCTTCCACTCATTCTGTCATCCTTTACTTCTTTACTTTTTAGCTACAGTTACTAAGTTCCAGAATAAAGATCAGAGGTTTTTTTATCATCTTAGTGGTTGGATGTGAGTTGGCAGTCTGAATAAACAGCTGAACAAAATGTATGCTGCGATCAAAACACGATTACACCTAAACCCATGAAAACTATCAAATGTGCCATCATGATTCACAGACACCATGAAGAAAAACATATTCCTGATGGAAACCAGGACAGAAAACTTAGCTAAAGGGGCAGTCCCTAGACCAAAGAGTGAATTGGGGGATTATTGCTTTCATTTAGGGAGATGGGATAAGAAACATTTAATCCAGCAATCTCTGGTGTCACAACAACTAGAAAGAATACCTTTCACAGTAATAAGAAAGAACTCTCCTTCTTGCCAGCCACCACCAAGAGCAATCACAAATTCAGTGTCATTCTTAACAAAAAACACAGGGTTTAGTCTCTTCACACAGACATTATTTAATATGCGTGTCCACATCTCTAAAGGAAAAGCAGAAAAAGGAGGTAACAGTTAAAAACAACATAGAAAAACAGAGCAAAATAGAACTGTTCCAGGCAGCAGGTTTTTTCTTTTTTGAATTTTGAAAGTAATGTCTATCTCCTAAAAACAGACTTATTTTCCTTTCTATTCTTAGCTACATCTTATCCTGAATTAAGCAAATACTTTCTAAGCAAAAGCTTTCAAACTGCTCTAGCTCCAAACTGGTTAAAATGGGGGCAAAGGTTGACTAATGCAAGGTAGAAGGAGCAAAATGGAATAAAGAGAGGGCTTTAAAGGTATGGAATGATTCTTTCAGGTAGGAATGGAAAGAATACATTTCCTGCAAGAACACTGCTTTTTTACATAGAAAATGCCATTTTCTGCACAAAAACTGTATTTTTGTACAGAATAAATATAAAAACCATGCATTTTCTACTCACAATGAAGAGCAGAATGGTAAAAATATTCTTATTGGTCTGTGAGAATGAAATGTATGAAGATTTACATGCCCACCTTTGGGAAAATTTGTCCAGGATGGTTCATGAAAGTCCCTTTCCCACTACAACTGAAACTTCCCATGCAATGTGTCGTTTCAGGAGAGGATTCACTGTGCTTAGTTTAAATCATTCTCTGCCAAATTCAAGACAGACTTGCAACATCCATTAAGGACAGGATTCCGGTTATCATTGTCTGAATGATCATTCCTTCACTACAGGGAAATCTGGGGAGGAAAACTCTGTCAGAGGAGACCTGGGATCCCCTGCTGCCTTTGGAGAATGCTCACCATCTTTGCCTTGCCAAGATTCTTTCAGGAAGCCACTATATTAAACAGGCATAAAATCAACACAACATACTGCAGTTATGACCTGTGGTTGTTTCAGCTCACATACCAGAACCTGAACTTCTCATGTGCAATAAAGGGTAATGTCCCACAAAGTAATAGACCAGCTGGTTCTGTCGGATGAAGAGGGTGCTTTCTGTGGCAATGGTATCAACAATAGCGGAGGAGAAACCCTTCTGTGGGCAGGAGATGGAGCCGATCCAGCAGCTGTCGATGCCAAGCTGCAGTAGAAGAGGGGACAAAAAGAGTCAAGCCTTGTCTTGTAGAGGGACATGCAGACACCCCAACAGGAAATATTCCTATGGTGCCAAGAAAGAGAGGATGGGGGAAAGGAGCAATTTCTTGTCTTTTCTCCTGTCAGGCCTGAACCTGGGCCTCTTCATTTTACATTGCAAAGGGAAGACAGGGACTACCCCTCCCTTGCCAGGGTTGCCCAGCCAGGTTTACCCTAGGCTTTGAGATTTCAGGAACAAAACCTGGTATTTAAGGACTTGTACTGTCACAAGGGGCAGGCCCTGGTGATGTTATATGGTTGCTCTTACTGTATAAGGAGTGCTCCCTGGTGATGTCATTAAGCAGGATACATAAGGAGCCTTATCACATAATACAACAAAATGAAATAGAGCTGGACAGTAGCAATTTTCTCTGTGCCTTATCGCACAATATTGCAGCATTTAAATTTTCTTGCTATGCAAGATGGTCATCAAAAAAGTCTTTTCCTCTAGCCAGAATAATCTGTACAACAAAAAGGCTTCCTTTGATGACTATCCCCCATGGGAAGAGAACTTAAGCACTACAGCGTCATGAAGTAAGGCATGGAAAAAACCACTACTCTCCAGCTCCAATTCGGCTTTTTATTTGTTGTGCGATAAGGCTTTAAGTATCAATCACAGTTAATCAGAATGTGCCACTCAAATGAAAAACGCCATTATAAAAATGGCATTTCTTTCACCCAGGGGAATCTTGCTCTTTCCAGTAAACTCAGAATAAAGCAAACTGCTGCAGTCTCCTAGCTTGTGTCTTTCTCTTTAAGATCTTTTGCTATCTTCACTATCCTCTGACCACACATGCCTCTCTTTTTATCAGCTATGGTACTGTCCTGCTCCCATCTGAACACAAAAAGTTACCTTATATATAGCCAGGCCTTTGGTCTCCCTAGACATACCGAATGGACTATGAGATGGCTCTGCCAAGGCTTCCAAACCTTTGTGGATCAAGAGTGAACTTATTGAGTAGGTTAAGACCTTTCAGCTTTCAGGGTAAGACCTTTTAGGAGAGGTGTAGCACCCACAATCATTATAGATGCCATTTCAGAGTGTCCCATCCCCACCCCCACTCCCTGCCTCTTCTTACCTCTACTGGAAAGTAATCTTCAAACCCTGTGTCTGACATGAGGACAATCTTGTTTCTTGGGATGTCACCAAGGATGAGCACAGGGGCTCGTGTGTAAGTATGCCACAAGGGACGTGATGGGTCTCTCAGAGTCAGGAAGGAGCTCAAGGCAGTCAGCTATTTGGCCAAAGGGAGGCCAGAGAAGAGAGCATAAGGACATAACTAATATTTACACACCACATCAAAGCCACAGAGGCCCAAACAATACATTCCACATGGCCTACGATAAAATTTTACCATGACTGTGCCACTTCTGGATGCAAGCTAGTGATATATTGTAATGCTGCTCCACTAATCTCCATGCACAAAGGAAGGATGAATGCATAGCAAGGAGAAACTTGGCCTAGCCCTTCTCTCTAATATGCTACCTGATGTGTCTTGCTTTTTGATATTCTGTAAGTCATTCTGAGTCCCAATATTGGGGGAATGGCAGAATATAAATGTTATGATAATAATTAGCTTTCCCTGTCCTACCCTACTCCCCATTATTTAAGCATTTATTTAGGAGACTGGCTGACCTGGTCAACAGTGTTTGCTCTAACAGACAATCTTCATCAATTTACCTTCGTTCCTATCTTGAACACAGCTTTGTTTTGAACTAGCTTCATAAATCCATTGATATTGATAGAGAACCTAGAAATAAGAAAACAGTTTTAGAATGGATGGATTTTATTTCTTCCATTTTATACACTACTTTTTAACTAAATTTCTCAAGGTAATTAATCGTTTAAAACATCACATTATAAAACATTATGGGATTATAAATTTAAAACATGGTATTATAAAAAGTCACAGGCATCATACAATCCTGGAAAGCAATTTGCAATACTCACTATTGGCTGTGATGTCTAGGCATGCTGGGACTTGAACTCTAACAACATGTGAAAGGTAATTCCACCATATACTATAATGATACCTTTATTGGCCAACTGAAATGCACAATATATTTGTTGCAAGCTTTCAAAGCTCCATAGCTTCATGGCAAGTATATTGTGCATTTCGGTTGGCCAACAAAGGTATCACTGTTTGGATTTGCTACAGCTACCCCTGCATGTTTTCTAACACGTGAAAGACTACATGATTCCTACATGTAATCTTGCTGCTGTGGTCATATATTGTAAAAAAATATTCCATGTTGTCATTTTAACTGGCCATCTATCAGTACCAGTAAGAAAAGTCCTTCGAGCTATAAAATGAAGGTTGCATCACAAACTCAAGCATCTCTCTCACCTCTTAGCATCAACAGGAAGGCCAATGGTATTGGTGGTCACCGTCACATCCATCACTACACTGCCATTCATGTAGGGCATCGGTGTGTACCAGCACATCCTGCAAGCCTCTTCGCTATCACAAGCTTGTGGAGATAGAAGAAGCTCAGAAAACAGTTCACATCACACAGACATGCAAACAACCATTTCTTCAGCCACCAGCAATGAGCAGGAGAAGTTTCCTGTCAGAGCAACTAGAGGAGCAGCCCATTAAAAATGGTCTTCCGTCACTGCAGGAAAACACTAATTACTACTTGACCTTAAAAAATTCAAGATTTTTATTTGTTAATTATTTTATTAAATTGTGAAACTTTAAAATATCATATTGGAATTGCTGAAAATGCCGATAAATTGTAAGTATGTGAGCGTAACCACACTACAGAATTATAGCAATCTGACACTGCTTCTGTTATCATTACTCTATCCTACAGAATCATGAGAACTGGAGCCTAGTGTAGCACCAGAGCCGTCTGAAAGGGAACATAAATACCTTACAAAACTACATATCTCAGGATTCCACAGTAATGAAGCATGGCATTTACAGTGATGTCAAACTGCTGTGTGGAAACACAAATGACAAGAAGCATTGAAATAGCACTCTTTGGCATTTCAACAATTAAGATAAGGAATGTTAAATTCCTTGCTGGAAACTTTAACACATCAGGATTTGTGGTTTGTTTCTAAGCAATGCTGCAAATTACATTTAATCAGGCACTTCCTCCTATTCTGCCTGTTTCCCTGATCTAAAATCTAAAATCCTAAAATACCTCCCATCCTGGAAGGAGCTGCTGTCATTTCAATCTCCAATTGCTCTTGTTTTTGACGCACAGAGTGGGCAGGTTCTTCAAAACTGACTGTCACAAGTGGTCTCATCCCACTGTAGTGAGCTGTCCGGATAGCCATTTCTGATGCCTGGAAGGGGAGAGCAGTGCCAACATTAACATGCTGGTTAATGGGCCATCTCTTCATCCATCAGATGTCCCTTTTTAGAACTTCTGGAAGCTTGGGTACAAAAATATAAGCCAGGGACAAAAGCTGAGTGTCTCTGAGTGTAAGGGAGGTTAAGGCAAGGAAACTGTGACAGTCCACAGCCCACTAGTTGCTGCGAGGGAATTCTCAGCTGAGCTTTCTCTGCTTTGAAAACAACAGCTGCATTATTTACTCATCAATAAAATCTATACCATCAATAGCTTGTGCGTGTTTTGATATCACACGAAACTCTTGGAGAGGCCTAGAGTGATTCTATCACAACTCAGAATAACAGTTCCACTTGCATTCTGGCTTTTGTTTAAAAATAAATAACCAGTTTTATCTTTTAAAACAACAACAACAATAAAAAGCATATGTTAACAGAAGTGAAACCTTCAACATTAAATCTTTCCATACAGTACTGGAAAACTGAAAAAATTAAAATGTTGGTCATTATTGTTTGCAAACAATATAGAAACTCAACTGTTAAAATAACCTCAATACCATTTAAAAGCAGTAGCTTCAAATCAATTGGATTTGCACTACAGTTCTGCGCAATGTTGAAACATCAGATGAGTTTCAGGATTAAAGCACCCTTTAAATTTGAACTCACTTCCAGCCAATGACCAGGTAGGCGTTTGCCAAGTTTGCAGCTTTGCCCTTACCAATGATCTGCAGGTCAGGTTTATTTTCAAGTAGTATGGAAATCCATAGTATTTCTGCAAAAAAGGAGAGTTATTTCAGCAGCAATTTGATAAAACCACACTGAGCATCTTCACCACAGGTCTCTGCAGAATAATCCCCTACAATTCTAGTTAACTGGTGTACCAGTTTAATCACAGTCCTGAATAAACGCAACCTGAAGCATCTTTTTATACTGGAGAGTATCCTGAGATGCCTAAGCCACTGACCTAAAGCACCTGATATTCCCTGGTGGTCTCCCTTCCAAGTACTAAGCATGCATGAGCCTGCTTAGCTGCTGGGACCTGGTGTCCTCGGCGTATTTAGGTTTAAGGCTCCAATCACATATCATTGTGATTTTTCTCTTATCCCTTTCTATGTTTCAAAGAAGAGGGAACAGAATAGGAAAAAATGCAGTCAAACACCTTGGTTTAAGCAAAATATTTCTTGGTTTGAGATGTACTCTGTTTAGTGTAGCATAAAATTCTGTCAAAATAGTGTATTATGTGAAGGATCAGACACAATATACTTCAGAGGAGGAACTGTAGGGCAACATGGGTTGGAAAATAATTTGGGATCGCGTCCTGCTTGTTTCCAGCAACAAGAACAAAAAGCTGGAGCTGAACTTTGCTCTTACCTCCCACTTCCCTCCATGGCTTTATGGCTTATGGCACAGAGTGGCAACAGCTCCAGAGGAAGTACTATAGAACCCTAGCAACCCTTCTGCGCATAGGAGCACAAGACATCCTTCTCCTCTCCCAAACCCAGCTGCCATACTCACTGCATTTTTGTCATCGGGGTCTATAGCTGAATCCACCAGTTCCTTGAAGACCTCCTCTACGCTCTTAATTTCATGCTGCTGCATGAATATATCCCGGTCCTCACCAACTTTTTCAAATCTGTTGACTACAGCTCTCCATGTGCAATCTGTCAAAAGGGCGCATTTTGTGTGCAGGAGGATGAGGAAGAGTTTGGCCAGAAGAAACCCCCGCATGACAGAGACTTCTTGCAAGGGAACCTGTGAAATAAACAAATAAACAGGGAGCACAGGTTCTTATTGAATTGACCCTTTGGGCTCCACGAGTGCACAGGTGCAGCATGGATACACTCTTTGTGCATATCTACATCTTTACTACATGTAGCGAGATCTTGTTGCACCTTTGAAACCAACGGAGAGACAGAAGTTGGCAGCATGAGCTTTCCTGTTTGCTATAAGTGGGCCTTTGGTATCCGCCGGGGTTTGGTCCCAGGACCGCCGTTGAGGATCCCCAAATCTGCGGATGCTCAAGGCCCATTATATACAAACATGGGGTAATGAAATGGTGTCCCTTATATTAAAATGGGAAAATACAAGACCTGCTGATTGGAATTAATTACTTTGAGGAACGTTTTAAAGCTGTGGGTGCAGAATCCGTGGGAATGGAGGGCTGACTGTTCTCACTCTCTGAGTCCAAGTGAGGCTGCGCACTGCGCACCCATTGCCCCTCCATCTATCTGTCTCTCTCTCTCAGTGGACCTTTGTATGTGTTTGTGTGTATACTCATGCTCTGAGGGGACCTTTTTATATATGTGTATGTATGTGTATACACACACACACACACATATATTCTAAGGGGACCTTTTTATATATGCATGTGTGTATATATTCAGTCTCAGGGGACTCATTTATGTGTGTGTATACCTTTATATGTGTGTATGCTCATGGTCTGAAATGTGTATATACATATATATATTTACACACACATATACACACACACATATATTCTAAGAGGACCTTTATATATATGCATGTGTGTATATATATTGAGTCTGAGGGCTTATTTATATCTATGTGTATTTGTGTGTGTGTGTGTATGTTCATAGTTTGAGGGGACCTTTTTATATATGTATTTATATGTGTGTGTTTATATACAGACACACACATATATTCTAAGGGGACATTTTTATATATGCATGTGTGTACAGTATATTCAGTCTGAGGGGACTTATGTGCGTGTGTGTGTTTACACACACCTTAATGTGTGCATGTGTGTATGCTCATGGTCTGAGGGTCGTTATATATACATATATGTGTGTGTGTGTGTATGCGTGTGTGTATATACATAGCCTGAGGGGACCGTTTTATATATGCATGTGTGTACAGTATATATATATATATATTCAGTGTGAGGGGACCTATTTGTGTATGTGTGTGTATATATACCTTTATATATGCATTTGTGTGTATGCTCATGGTCTGAGGTGGCCTTTTTACATATATGTGTATATACTGTACATACACCCACACACATATATTCTAAGGGGATTTTTTTCTATATGCATGTGTGTGTCACCTTGAGGGGACCTTTCTGTGTGTGTGCGTGCCCATATACAGATATATATATATATATATACAGACACACCTTTTGATGTATTCACACACATATATATATGCATTCATAGTCTGACTCTGAGGGGACCCTTTTATGTGTGAGTAGTATGAGACCTATTCATGTGTATGTATACAAACACATATATATTCATAGTGTGAGGGGACGTTTGTGTGTATGTGTATACACATATATACAAACACACGTATGTATCCATAGCGTGAGGGGACCTTTCGCAGCGGCGGCGAGGGAGGGTCAAAGCGAGAGTGGCTCCTCCTCCTTTGGCTCTTCCTCCTCTTTGAGGCGTTGCTTGGCGCCTCGCAGCGGTTGCTCCCTTCTGCGCATGCTCCAAGGGGGCGTGGCCGGCCAATCGGGGGCGGGACCGTCGTTGGCGCGTCATCGAGGGGATGAAGAGGCGGGGCCTGAGGCCTGGAGGCGTTTCCGGGGAGACCGCGCCGCGCGGAGGCCGTAAAGCGAGGGCGGCGGGTGTCGCGAACGGGTGCCGATTCATGGCGGCGATGGCTTCGGGCTCTGTCGGAGGAGGAGGGATGCCGGTGCTGAACGGGGCGGAGGCGGCTGCGGCGTCAGGGGCCGGGCTGAAGGAGGCGAGCGGGATGTACGAGCAGCTGAGGGCCGAGTGGAACCGCAAGAACCTCAGCCTCAGCAAGTGCGGGGAACTCCTCGCCAGGCTCAAGGTGCCTCGCTCCCTCCTTCCTCTCTCCGGGGGGCCTGGAAACCGCCCCACAGGAGGCGCTAGAGACCTCTCCTCAAGGGGGGACGCTAGAAACTGCTGGACAAGGGGGCTGGGAGGCTCTAGAAACTGCCCTTTGGGGGTAGCTGGGGGTCTGAACCCCCCCACGGGGGCACTTGAAACCTCTCTTTAGGGGACCTGGGAGCGCTAGAAACCGCTAGACAAGGGGGCTGGGGCCTCCAGAAACCACCTTTCAGTGGGGCTGAGGGCACTAGAAACCTCTCCTCAAGGGGGGACACTAAAAACTGCTCTTTGGGGGGAGCTGGGAGGTTTGAAGGCTACCCCCACATGGGGGCACTTGAAACCTCCCTTTTGGGGCCTTGGAGGCACTAGAAACCACCATTTGTGGAAGAGGGGGTGCAAAGGGGGGTGATGGGTGAAGGGCAGGTGGTGGCTAGGAGCTTCTTAATGTGCCACTTACATCCATCATTTTTAATGTGGTGCGTGTCCCATTGTGCCAGCGTTTGGTTTGGGAGTTGGCCTGCGACTCTGGAGACCAGGGTTCGAATCCCGGCTTGGCCGTGGAAACCCACTGGGTGAGCTTGGGCAAGTCACACTCTCTCAGCCTCAGAGGACAGCAATAGCAAAAATAGCCAATCCCTGTGAAGAAAACCCCGTGATCGGTTTGCCTTATGGCCACCGTAAACCAGAAACGACTCGAAGGCACACAACAATAACAAACATCCATTAGACTGAAAACAAACTCACTGCCTTTAGTACCAGAGGAGGCCTCATTGCCGGAAGGGAGGCAAATGACTCAGCCCTGGTGTTGCTTTTGTGGCCTGAGCCACTTCTCAGGTTGAGTCGGGTTGTTAAAATCTGACAACGCTGAAGCTTAGCAGGCCCAAACCCAACTCACCTTACACATCTAGATGGCAGGATTAATGCAGATTCACACCACTTTAACTGCTGGAGCCCAATACTGTGGGATTCTGCGCTTTGTCGTTTTCGTGAGTCGTTTAGCCTTTGTGTCAGAGAGCTCTGGTGCCACAAGAAACGACATGAGATGGAGCCACAACAGTTAAAGAGGTGTCAAACTGCATTAATTAAGTTCATTGCCTCCATTTTGTGTCATACCCAACACACTGTAATTAAGAGAGTGTTGCCTCTGAATATGGAGGCTCTGTTTCACTGCAATGGGTCTAATCTAGAAAACACTAGGCAACCTAGTGGATCCAAAGCTCCTGTAATCCTTGACTAAGGCTTATGGGAAGTGTAGTCCCTAAACTCTGGAAGGCACCAGGCTGCTTAACATTCATATTAACATACTGAGCAGTTGAGGAGCTAATGTAGAAGGAGCTCCACAAAGGTAGAAAATCAGTGTTCCTCAAAGAGGCGATCAAAACCAGGTCTGTGTGAGGTAGGAGCACAGTCTGGAGAAGGTAGGCAGTACCTGGTTGGACAAGGTCAGGGTTTAGTTGGTGACTAATCTGAAGGACTTGGAGTCCCACGGATGCTTAGCTTTTTTTCTAATGCTAAGTTTCTCCTCCATGAAGTGACCTATAGTCAAAAGCCTGCTTTCTTTTAAGAGGAGAAGGGCATTTGTGAAAGGTTTCTGGCCAAATCTGCTTGGGAGGGCTCACAGCTGCCAGTGGGTTGTGTTCCCTGTTTAGAATTGTGAGCCTTCAAATTGGAATACACCTTGTGATCGCGCACTTCCTCGACTTGTCCTGGGAACCTGTGGGATGGGCAGGGCAAGTGTTGGTTGTTGCTATTACATCCTGTGTTTGACCTCTCTCTTTTTCTTCTGTTCCAGTTAGCTCTGCTTGAACTCAACTTCCTGCCCACGACAGGCTCGAAACTGACTAAACAGCAGCTTATCTTGGCAAGTGAGTACGGCCAACCCATGCACAGGTCTGGCAGATGAATCCAAACCAACATTTCCATCCCCAACCTCTCCATCTGGCCCCCAGCTTGGAAAAGACCTTTTATCTCTAAGCTGTTGAACAAAATGTGTTTGTTACATTTAAAACCTGTCTTTGTGGTATTCAAGGCCCATTATAGAAGGTCCCCAGGCAATCTGTCATCCAAGGTCCTGATGATGCAGAACTGTTTAGCCAGACCAGAGTTGCTGCATCATGATCCTCGATTTGGACCCTGGCTTTAGCTATTATATGGTATCCAAAATATTAAGTGTGCAATATCTTGTTCTCTTACAACAACTTGGTGAGAGATGCTACTATTATTCCCAGGTAGGAGGTTTGGGAGCTGACCACCTAGGGCAGTGGTTCTCTGCCAGGAAGGCTTTAGAGCTTGTTGGATGTCAGATCCCCAAGCCAGTATGTGTGGAACTTCTGGGTGTTGATATCCAATAGGACCTGGAGCCCTCCCCTGCCCGTCAAAAATGGCTGGCCCAGGGGATTCATAGCAGAGGGATAAGACAACCTATGGTCTTCCAGATATGTAGCTCAGTCACTTAGCTTTTATCTGTTGAACAGTTTCGTTTATTGCCCTTCTGTCTTCTCTCCTATTGCACACTCTAACCTGACTGAAGGGCAGCAAGCATCACCAAATGGATATACTGGGTTGATTAGTTTGCTCCAACCAAATACTGCCCAATATTCTTTGTTAACACTCTGCCTTTCATTCCTCTTCCTGCCATCCAAGGAGACATCCTCGAAATTGGAGCTCAGTGGAGCATCCTGAAGAAAGACATCCCATCCTTTGAGAGATACATGGCTCAGCTCAAGTGCTACTATTTTGATTACAAGTAAGCAGTCCTGCCTTGCGGTCTTGAGTGAATTGCTTTATTCTTAGGATCTTCAAAGCTTTGGGTCAGACTAAAACTCAAAAAATAAAAGAATGAGCTCTAAAAATGTTACCTTGAAAAACATGTGGAGGATGTTTGCCTGCCCGCAAAAGCTTTGGCCTATAACTCCCATCAGCATCACCCACAAGAGCCAGTGATAAGGGAGTGTGGGAGCTGTAGTCTAAAACATCCAGGCACTCTTGCTCTAAAGCTTGGAAGAGCAATATCCCAGCCCCTGCTTCTGGTATAGTAAAAATGCTGAAAACTGAGGCTTCATCCGCAATACAGCAATAAACTAGTTTGACACCACTTTAACTGCAATAGCTATATATTTCTGGGAATTGTAGTTTTGTGAGCTGTTTAGCCTTCTCTGACAAAGAGTTCTGGTGCTACAGCAAACTACAGTCAACAGAATTCAGCCCTTCTCTTTCTTAACTGACCATGCCTTTAACGCTTCAGTTTGTTTGCGTTCATCCAAGCCATTTCTGACCAAACCCTAACTCTGCAAACAACTTCTCCCAGTGATTTCATGGGAGCATGGGAATGGGGTAGAATCAAGACCTGAGCAGCCCCAAAAGCCTACAGCCAGCCTGTTGAATAGGAATCCCCAGCATCACCTTCCACTCCAAGAAGGACCAGAATGGTTGTAAAACAGTGTCCTCAAAGTCCTGTCCCAAAAGTGTAGCTGAGTTACTTTAGTTGATAGTAGTGAAAGTTGCTGAGGGTTCCAGGAGAATCAGTAGGGAAACACTCAGGTGATAAGCTCATGAAACTGGACTGGGGGATAGAGAGAAACACTTGTTTGGCTTGAATATTGCACCAACTCTTCTACGTTCTTGTGTCCCTCTTGCTTAAAGACCCACATAATCCTGTGGCTTTCATTGTGCTTCCTTTTCACCTCAGAGACGAGTTACCAGAATCAGCTTACAAGCACCAACTGTTGGGCTTGAACCTTCTCTTCCTGCTGTCCCAGAACCGTGTTGCTGAGTTTCACACTGAGCTTGAAAGGCTGCCAGCAAAGGAAATTCAAACCAATGTCTACATCAAGCACCCTGTGTCTCTAGAGCAGGTAACTTCTCTTCTTCTACCTAAACACTGTTAAATCAGAGGCTTTGCCTTACACATGTAAAACAAATTCTTATTTATTATATACATGTACTGTAGATGTTATATATAAATACCGACTTTTAAGTGGACTTGATATGGGGGCTTTATTTATTGCCCCCTCAATGCACCTCATCCCCAAGCACCCATAACTGAAAAAGTCACATTCCTATTTTTCTACCCTAAGTAATCTGCCCAAAGCTTTACAGAAAAAGTGGGCTTTGAAAGAAGGTGGAGTCACATACTTATTGCTCAAGACAGTTCCAGATATAAGGGACAGCAAGGGAGGAAAGGGAGAGCTAGTAAGAATCTTCTGAATGGCTTTAGACATCTTGGGGAAAGTATGCATGCATGTGTATTGTTCTGTTAACAGTTGTATATATATTTTAGGCAAGTTTTCCTGGAAAGGTGACTGATGCATTTAATGTGTGTGCTTTCCC
Source organism: Sceloporus undulatus (assembly GCF_019175285.1). Lineage (NCBI taxonomy): Eukaryota > Metazoa > Chordata > Lepidosauria > Squamata > Phrynosomatidae > Sceloporus > Sceloporus undulatus. The sequence goes on from NC_056530.1 coordinate 21,180,978, forward strand.
TCCTTTCTCCTCTCTCCACAGTACCTGATGGAAGGCAGTTACAACAAAGTGTTCCTTGCTAAAGGCAACATCCCAGCAGAGAGCTATGCTTTCTTCATTGACATATTATTGGACACTGTCAGGTTAGTCATGTTTTCTTATGATGGTTCAAAGCAATATTGAAACCCTGTGCAGGCCTCTCACCAAGCTAGTGCCTGATTCTGCAAAAACCACAGTACCAGCTGTGATTGGATTATTTAGCCCAGAATTGCCCAGCTTTGGTGAAGCTGTCTGCTGTGTTTCTGCACGAGTTTCTGATTTCACTCATGACCATCCCATAGACATGATGAATGAACAGTGACGTATTTAGAAACTCAAGGTGGGGGCTCCCCCAAGGATGCATGTGTCTCTCTGCCCACTCAATCAACCTTTTAAGATTGAAGTATACTTGTAATTTGAATTCAGGGAACATGGTCTTCCTCAGCTGAAAACCTGTAAAACCTTTCTACCACACAGGCCAAGATCCTGCATCCCGCACACAAAGCTTAACACTTCTTACATGCAATTCTGCACCTCCTCTCCATTCATTGATTGGAGATGAGAGGCAATCCCCACTGCCTGGTTATCTCCCCCATCCATTTCACAGCTGTAGCTGCATTCTCCAGGGGTTGGCATTTGCCATAATGGAGAAGTTTAGGATGGAACACAAGGGCCTAGTGAGTAGCCCCTTTTGTCCTGTCCAAAACAAGATGCACAGAAGTGTAACCTCTAGTTATGTTCAGTTATGTCATAAAACAGGATTCCAGCCAGTGTTTCCATGTGGTAGCATCTCTATTCCACCTCCACTTGTTATTGTAGTGTAATAAAGATACTGACCTGTGCTGCGGAGATTTTCAAGGAGTATTGACAGAAAATACTTAGCACACCTTAAACCCCATAGAAACATTGTTAAGGACAGGCACAATCTGCCACGAACAGCTTGGGTGCTTTGCAGCACTATCTGTTTTGATGGAAGAGAATTCAGCATGTGCTGCATTAGCCCACTGACACCATTTGACCAGCTTAATAATGGCTGGATTCTGCTTCTTGAGTCTCAGCCTGGGTGAACTGCTCTGGTGTTTTTCTTCTGTCAAAACCAGGGATGAAATTGCCAGCTGCATTGAGAAGGCTTATGAGAAAATTCTGTTCAATGAAGCCACTCGCATGCTCTTCTTCACCCCAAAGAAGATGACTGATTATGCCAAGAAGGTGAGGTTGCCCAGGTGGGATTGTGCTTTGTTTGAGCTGTGTTCCTTGGGGTGTTATCTGTAAGAATGGTTCCTCCCCCTCCCTGTATTTTAGCCATTTTAGAAAATGGTCTGGTAAATGTAGTGTCCACCTGAAGTTAGCCCAGTGGCCTCACCAGACAGCCCACTGTGGAAACAAAACCTTGTCCTATGGAACTCAGGGAGGCCTGCTCACTGGCATCCCTCATGGAATTAGTTCTCCATTTGAGAATGCTTTTGGATAAGAAGGCAGATTAATCAGTGAATCGGTGCAGTTTTGAGCACTGACAGTTGAGTCACTGTGTGTTCATACCAGCAAGATTTCCAGAATATCTCTCTGACTCATTATCTGTATTAATTTAACCTAAAGCAGGAATGGGGAATAGATAGTCCTCTAAATGTTAGAGTACTGTTCTCCATCCTGGTCTGAAGAATAGTAAGGTAAGGTTTATTGCAATGGATATGAAGACATTTTAAACTCTAGGAGTGAGAGATGCCCCATGTTATAGGCAGGGCTGGGAACCATGCAGCCTTTCAGATATTGTTGGACTGCAGGTCCTAGCAGGCCTAGCCATCAGTTAGTGGTCAGGTGCAGTTCAATAACATCTATACAGTTCCCAAATCAGTTATTAAAAAGCAGTTCTACTGCATCACAAAAGCTCAAACAAATAGCATTCCAAAGATGGCACTTGTTCTGTTAAGCATTTGGATTTTTCTCCTTGAAGTAAAAGATGGCTCCATTTTATACATCCGTCATGCTCTAGAACAGAGTTAGGAATGTGTAGCCCTTTAGAATTAAACCCTGTTAAACTATATCTCTCTTCTGACTGGAGCTGATGGGAATGCCAGCTGAAAAGTATTTGGTAGGGTCAAACATTCTCCTCTGGTACCAGAATAAGGAGCTCTATTTCATTAGCTGTACTTTGTACTTACTTGTTTGTTAGCAAACGATATAATCTCAAGTCAGCATGCATGTGATGGGGCTTTTAGAGGTGGGTGAGTACCCATTGTCTAGAATTCATCTCGATGTATTCATGCCAGGTGAGAGGCAGAATCATGGATTTTAAAAAATCTCCATTATGATAGTATATTTCAAAAGAATCAATAATCATGCAAAAACTGCAGGTATTTTGCACTATGTGCAGAGAATTTTCTGTTGCTGTAGTTCTTTTTTAATGGCTGTGTCAGAGCATACAGTTGTGCCATTAGTAGGAACACATTGCTGGAAAACAAGTCCTGGAGTGTTTGATGTTGGCTTTGTATCAATCTCTCAAAAATGTATTTCCTCCACTTTCAGCGTGGCTGGGTCCTGGGCCCAAACAACCACTACTGTTTCACTGGTCAGCAGCAGAAACTTGAAGATGCCACCATCCCTTCAACAGAGCTAGCCAAACAAGTTATCGAATACGCTCGGCAGCTGGAGATGATTGTCTAGCGTGTTGCTACTCCTGTTTGTTGAGACTGTGGCCTGCTCCTTCCCCTGTTTACTCTAATTCCCATCCAGCTGGTTGATCCATTTACTTCTATGGATTGGGTGGGTGGGATTGTGAATGTCTATTTCTTCTTGGATGCAATAGTAAATGTAAGCTAGGCCCATCCATGTGTCATTAAGAGTTCCATTGTTTCTTGGGAAGAATATGGATATGAAAGGAAACTTGCTGACCATAGGGAGGAAGCTACCTTTCATAAATGCCCGGTGTCACTTATGAAGTTGTCCTTTGCAAATGTTCAGAAATAATCGCAAGAGCTTTTGGTTGCATTGGAAACAGACTTTTCTCTGCGTTCTGGTCAGCACGGGCTTTTAAAAAAGCTTCAGAACTAAGTTCAAACTTCTGATTTGGGTTGAGTTTTTTTATTTGATACCTATCTATCACCTGTTTGTGTGCCACTATAAAGGGATGGCTGTAGGTGAAGCAAATAAACACAATTTCTTCTACAAGTGTAACTTTCTGGTTGTCATAAAGTTACCTTACAGTTATTAGAAGAGGATAAGGTTCAGCTAGAAGGTGTGGTGCAGATGAACTGGAATTCTGAAGCTGCCTCCTCCCTCCCCCTGCACAGACACAAGGAGATTGGATGCATCCAGTTCCATTTGGAACTAACCCTAGTTTGTAACGCTGCCTGAGATTCTCTCTCTCTGACCTAGATTTGTTGGACTACCAGCAGTGATAAGAGACAAACCTCCATGTTCAGTGCTGATGTACTTTTTGAGTGCCAAGATGCCTGGACAAACAAGGTGATGCCTGGGAAGTGGGACTGAGCTACTTAAATGCATAACTCTGTCATAACCTCTGTGTCTTACACGAAAGAGATGGGTTAAAAGAGCCCTTCACCTGGGTTGGCAGGGGCAGCATTAATGCACAATCAGGCCTAGCTGATTTGAAATAGAGTTGCCAACCAAGGCCATTCAGAGATGAGTAAGTTCTGGATGTCCAGGGTGGCATTTCTCCAGTCTGACAGCCCTCCAAATTAAACCGGAACTGAAGGTCACATCAATTTTGAAATAAGGGGGGAGTTTTGGGTGCAAAAACAAGATGTGGAAGCTCCCAATCCATATTTTTTGCGCTCCCACGCAAGTTTTCACATTTTAAAACCCTAGAAAGAACTATAAGGAATGAAATACCCCTTTGGAGGTCCTGCAAACCCCCCCCCCTCCATAGACTGAGTGATTCCCACCCGTGCCATACAGCTTCCACTTTGTAAAGCTTGGGAGTTGCCCTTGGTTTCAACAATAGCAAGAAAAGCCTTGGTGAGCCACAATGCATGAACAAAGCCAAATGTCAAGCTGATGGCATACATGTTTTATTGCTGATTAGGCCTGGGGAAGGGGCAGGGAGATTCAGTCCTCATTGGTGACATGCTGTTGGTCATAAGAGTCCAGGCAGAACTTGGTCCCAGCAACGAGTGAGACAGCCAGCATGGCAGTGGCAACCCAGGGTGGTTCTGCCAAGTGGTTGGTAGAAGGGTTGAGCCTGTAGGGAAAGGGGTGGGAAAGAAAAGCAGAGTGGGAATGAGGAGATGAACTTCTGTGCAAAGCTTCACTGAAACACAACTGCAAAGGATAGCTGATTGCTCTTAAGGTTGTTTTAAAAGTTGCAGTAGCTACTAAAGGGAGTTGTTTGGGGCACTTGCAATCTGCTCGATTAATCATGAGCACCCTAATTTTTAAAAATAGATCTTACTTAAAATCACTCCCAATTTGGGACTTCCTAGGTGTGTCAAATTAAATTCTCATAAGCCTCTAGTCAGCATACTTTCTGAGCATTGTAGTGTAGCACATCTGGTGGGGCCTATGCATATTCAATAGCATGATGCAAAACAGGGTTGTCATCCTGTGATCCATGACCCCTCGGAGTGCAAGAATAGCCTTTAGGAGTTGTAAACCAGTTGTAAAATAACAATTTTTCCCTTTAATTTTTTTTCTTTTGGCTTCAAATTTCTGTTAAAAGTACATCTATGTTTAACTCTTGCAGACTTTGAACTCCACTGCACAGGATAGGGTTAAACTGGCTTTGAACATTGGCATGTATGTTCAACCTTCCCTGGGAGTCCTGGGAACTGTAGCTTGGGTAGGGTATGATGGGCTGTGAGGCATCAAACCCTTCCCAACATCCTCCTCAAACTACAGTGCTCAGGGTTCTTCAGTGGAAGTCATGACTGTTGAGTTGCATGGATCACTTGTGATGCAGAGACCCCACTTTTCTCTGCCAGATAGGTACTCCAGGCATCCTCTTGCTCACCAAGCCATGACGTTCTTGGGCAGCTTCCTCTGATCTCGGTGTTTACAGTAGCACCTCATGGAACAGGAATTTGCCACCTGGAAAGCTGGCCAATGATGCACTGGAGATGGGTCAGCCTCTCGATCTTGCTCAGGACTGCCCTGGGTCAGGGTTTCATCCTGGTCAGTGCTGTCTGGTTTCTCCAGATAAAGAGGTGTCTCCTGGACAAAAGAGGACGTCCTTGCTTAAAACCCTGGCATAACTGCTCTTCCCGCAACAAAACAACTGACAGACAAGTTTGGTTTATTACTAACATCCTGTTTTTCTAAGGTACTAAGGTAACTTTACAAGACCCTTCATCACATAGGCAGCTCTGCCAGTCATCCCAAACACCTGCCAAGCCTTGCAGGGCATAGCTACAGCCATCAACAGCCAGGAGAGAGACACCTGTGCAACATCGGCCTCTCTTCTGTCCCCATTACACTTCTACTGCACTGGTCAGACCTCATCTGGAAAACTGTGTTTAGTTCAGGGCACATCATTTGAAGATGGATATAGACAGGCTGGAATGGGGTCAAAGAACAGCAACAAGAATAAGAGACATGGAGAACCAAATGTAAGGGAAAGGTTGAAGGTGCTGGGCATGTTCATCCTGGTGAAAACTAGGATGATGTGATGGCACTCTTTATAAAGTGCTGTCACAGAGAGGAGGGCACAGTTTTGTTCTCTGGTGCGCCAGTGGGTGACCAGACCTAATGGTTTTAAGTCACAAGAAGATAGATTTCAATTGAACATGAGAAGGAACCTCTTGACTTGTAGAAGTGGTTCAGCAGTGGAATAAATTATCTAGAGTGGTGGGAGGGTCTCTAGAAATCCTCAGAAAGAGTCTAGATATCTACCTGATGAGTCTCTAGCTGGAGTGTCTCCATGGGGGGGGGTGTTGAACTTAATGGCCTATGGACCTCTTCCAACTCTGGTTCTCCAAGGAATATAGTACTTCCTCTTCCCACTGTCTAGTGAATTGCAACAGGGATAGGAGGCTGCCTCTGCTGTGAAAACAGCCTATAAGTAAAAACTAATGTATTGCTTTCTTATAAATGGCACTGCTGGCATACCTGTTTTTTAAAACAGTGTTCCAAGCTCTTTCCTAAACCAGGATGAAAAAAACAGACTGGTAAAGGTCAAAATAATCCTAAAATATCCTCAAAGGACAAGGTCAAAACAACTGGATAGTAACACCCAAGACAAGAAACAAAACTTAGCCAAAGGAACCAGACTCACCAAGGGCTCACCGAAATAAAAAGGTCTTGCAACCTTTTCAAAAGGTGGAAAGAGAGGGACACCTTCTAATCTCAGTGGGGAGGCCATTCCATAACCCCGGGGCCACTGCTTTTGTCCTTTCACCTTAGGTGCCTTAACTTTGGGCTGCCCTGGAGGTTTGAGTTTCTCTTTAGACTTTGGAGCGGCAGGGCCTTGCTTTCGGGTCTTGGGTCTCGCCTGAGCCGTGGCTGGTGCTTTCTGATCCGGAATCAGTCCAACGGGGCCACACAGTGGGGTGGAGACAACAGGGCTGGGCACTTCTGTCATTTCCCTCGGCGAATGTGGGACTGGACTTAGCAGTGGCACTACAATTTGCTCTTCCTTTTGGAGAGACTCAGTAGGCGTCAGTGAGCAACTGACGCTCCAGGAAGTGCTATAGGGAGCTATCTTGACTGGAGTTGTTTCTTTCGCACCTTCTTCCATGCCCTGTGGCCTTCTTCGTAACCTCTGGGGAGTTGCATCCACTTCTGTTGCCATTTCCCTCGCCAAGGAGAGGGAGGCAACAGATAGAGAAGAGCTTGGTGCTTCCTCTGTCCCTTTGTTTCCTTCACCAGCTGGGTCAGCATGGTCTTTGCCCCCTTCCTCCACTGCCACTGTGGCCTCTTCCGAGGAGGCCTGGCTCTCATCATGTACAAACCAATCACACTTGGGGTCACTCCCTAGGAAGGCAACGACCTGTGACACGGCAGTGCCAAACTTGGGTAGCTTTCTGCCCTGAGCTTTGCGGCGTTGAGGGTATGGAGTTGGTGGCCGGGGTCTTTGCCATTCGGTCTGCTTGGCATTGCTGGGAGACAATTCATCAAAGAATGTGACTACTGGCTGACTAGGCGCATGGGAGGCGGCAGATTCCTTAGCTGGGGGAACTTTCTTGAAGTGCTCCAAGAACAACTGGCTGAGTGGAGAGAGGTCCTCTGGGTTGCCCCTCTCCAACCCTTTAAAAGATGGGAGCTTCTTGCTCGCCGTTGTAAGAGGGTGTAGTGCTTTAGGCATGTCTGGCGCACTGGTGGGGGACTTCCTCTGAGGGCACTGCTTCAGGACATCGGCATAGGAGATGCCAGACGAGATGACACTGGGCTTTTGCTTGACCGCCTTGATGCTGTGTGGCCACTGCCCTGGCTGGACTGTCACCTTGTACAGGAAGTTGATGCCTTTTTCCAGCAGCTCCTGCATCGTCTCTGAACTGACTGCTTCTGCTCCCAGGTCTTCATTCTTCTCCCCGGTCTTTACCTCATTTCTGGAAGCTTGAGCCATTTCTATGGGGCTGCTTGAGGCTTTTGCCAATTCCACAGGCGGCTGGGGAGCCAAGGCCAGGCCTTTAGAGTCGCCATCACTCCCAGGTGCACTGTCCTGTTGGCCTGTTTGTTCTTTCTGGCCAGCTCCCCACGACAGAAGGGCCTTCTTCCCTCCGGGCACAACGGTGCTGCTGGAGGGAGGTGGCCGGCTTGTGCTCCTCTCATTCGGAGACGTAGGGCCCGCCAAGGCTTCCTCAGTTATTTGTGATGATTCTGTGCCGTGCGTCACGGCTGCTGCCTGTTTCTTGGCCGAAGGCAGAGATTCTGACTCCTCATTATCCAGGTATTCCTTAGCGCTGCCTCGGATGTGCTGAACCCAATGGGCCTCCGTTTCCACCAGATCCTTGGGTGGGTCTGCGGCTTGGCCCAGAACTGGCAATTTCTCTGGCTGGAGCAGCGCGTTCTTGTCTGGGTGGCCACCCTCCGGCCTGCCCCTCCCTTTTGCTGATCCTCTTCTGGCACCCGAGTCTCTTCTCTCAGAGGTTGCCACTTGAGGAGGTCTCAGGGCTACCTTCAACCCTTTGGGTTCCTCCTGGAGGATTGTCCCCAAGCTCTGTCCGCTTTGGAGGTCAGCTCGGCTGAGACAAGCCAGCCCCCGTTTTTCCGCCCCAGTGTCCTTATCGCACAGGCTGGCCTCCTTCATCCCACCACTGGCTGAGTTCTGGGCCCACATGGAGGAGAGCTTGAGCTTGGATTTCTTAGAGTGATTCTTCCCCATTTCGGATGCTCCGGCCTGCCGATCGCCTCCCCCCTGGTTCGCTGCTCAGTGGCTGACTGGCCGCTTTCTGCTCAGGGGGCTGAGGGCAGGGGGACCGGTTCCCCGACTCATGCTTAGCGCTACTCTGAACCTTGCTCCTGTCTGGGTGGGCCTTCTCCTCCCCGTCTTTGGCAGACTCTGATTCCTGTGTGGCTTCTGATTGGACATTGCCCATTATATATATTCATCCTGGAAACAGATAAAAGATAAAGAGTGTGAAAATGCAATGGGGAGAAGGGTCCCTTGTAGGGTGATTTAAGTTTCCCATGGCTTCATTCAGCCTTTCGTCAGGAAACAAAATAAAGCCAAACATGTTAGGGTCTAGCTTTAAACCAGCAGAGTAGCAGAAATGTGCTCTTGTCCAAGTGTGTTTCCCTAAGAACTGAGACTTGACTCCAAAAACAACACAAGTAGCTTGAAGTTCAAACAAAAGTCTACTAATGGCTTTGATCTATATTTGCATAGAAGCTACATCCTTGTGAGGGAACACAATGACCAGGAGGATACTTGGGCAGGACAGTGGGCATCTGTGAGAGTTACAATCTGTAAACCATTTGCCCCCAACAAGCTGGGTACTCATTTTACTGACTTACGGAGGCTGAGTCAGCCTTGGCACCCTGGGATCGAACTCACAACCATGTGACTGCAGGACTGGCATTTAACCACTGCGCCACCAGGCCTCCTAAAGACTCTAAAGGCCCCAGATTTCACCCGATTTTGAAAGGTAAGCAGGGTCAGCCCCGGTTAGTACTTGTTTGGGAGTCTATCAATGAATACTTGGTGCTGTAGGATCTTGTTTCAGAGGAAGGACCTGGCAAAACCGCCTCTGAGTATTCCTTGCCCAAGAAATTCCTTGCTATAAAATCTATGGGGTCACTGTAAGTCTACAGGCCAGAAGGAGGCATATTATTATTATTATTATTATTATTATTATTATTATTATTACTATCATCAGTGTACTTATATAATTTTACATGGCGTTTTACATAATCGTCAAAAGAACCTGCCTATGGCATACAATCTAAAAGCGCAAAGCAAGAATTTTTAAAAACAAACAACAAACAAATTAGCATTAAGGAGCTCTAAAACTTAAAACTTTGTTTTTACACACATACACACACACATATCTGTACACATACAGTTGGCCCTTCATATCCACAGATTCTTTATCCACGATTCCACCATCCATGGCTTGAAAATAGTCACAAATAATGTAAATTCCAAAAGCAAAACTTGATTTTGATGGTGGGTGTGCGTATATCTCTCACATCTAAACTACATTTATAAGCCTGTTTTTGTGAGTGTATAAATGTGGGTATATAGAACCACATCCAAACTACATGTATATACCCATGTGTGTGTTCTAACCCAAACCCAACACCACACACAACCCACACACATTATATATGTTACATGTGGCTATATAAACTACATCATTTTTTTAAACAATACATTTATCGAATGCCCAGTGTTTATATATTATATATATATATATATATATATGTATATAAAACCACATTTAAACTACATTTATATACCCATGTGTGTGTAATATATACATCACGCGTGTGTGTGTGTGTGTGTGTAGAACACACACATGGGTATATACATGTAGTTTGGATGTGGTTCTATATACTGTACCCACATTTATACACTCACAAAAACAGGCTTATAAATGTAGTTTAGATGTGATATATATATATACATACACACACACACACATTTATATACTGTATGTATAAATGTGGCTATATAAAACCTCATCTAAACTACATTTATATACCCGTGTGTGTAATGTGTGTGTGTGTATGGCTATATAAAACCACATCTAAACTACACTTATATACCATTGTGTGTGTAAATACATACATATCTGTATCTATACATTTATTATAGATGCATAGATGATTTATATCCATTTATATATACAAACATGGGTTATAAAACCACATCTAAAGTCCATTGAGCCTTCTCTGCCAGGGAGCTCTGGTGCCACAACAAACTACAACTCCCAGCATCCCAGAGCATTAAACCATGATAGTTAAAGCAGTGCCAAAGTGGGTGTTATTTCTACAGTGTGTGTTTTGGGCCCATCTCCTCCACCTTTTGCCCTCCCCTGCTGCCCTCCTTACCTGACCCACTAGACCTCCACCTGTGCCCCAGGGTGGCCCCGCCCCCTCCCTGGGCAAGCCCCTCCCCTCCAAACCGAGGCCCCTCCCACTCACCGCCTGGCTTCGCGGCTGCTCCCGGGCGGAGCTGGGGAATGGAAGGAGCAGCCGGGGGCGGCGCTCAGGATGCTGCTGCTGCTGCTGGTGATGATGATGATGATGATGCTGCAACGGGTCCAACCGGCCTCGTTCCACCGCCTCCTCCTCCTCGTTCCTGCAGGGAAGCAAGGGCCAGGGGCAGGCTTCTCCTCCTGGAGCAGGCAGCCTTTGCAAGGCTGGAGAAGAAGAAGGTAACCCTAGGCAGGCAGAGTTGGGTGCACACAAGTCAGTGGGGTTTGCTCTCAGCTAAGCATCAGGAATAAATATCATTTCCCTATCTTAAAACAAGACAAAATCCATCTCAGATAAGTCTGCATCATCATCATCATCCTTTATTGTTTATTAGTAGTGATTCCCATTCTTTTTGCAAATAAATATCTTTTATTACCTTTATTATACTGTTTTGTGGATTTGGGGTTATGTTATCTCGCCTTCCAAGTGTTTGGGACTTTGTGGTCGTCTGGGAGCTGAAGTCCCCAAAGACTTGGAAATCCAAAGTCTGGGAATCACTGGTTTACACACTTTAACTGCCATGGCCCCTTCCTACAGAATCCTGGGATTTGTAGTTTTGTGATGGACTCAGAAGTCTTTATAAACAGGCCCTAGAGTTCTCTGTAAGGGAATCCTAAAATCCTTTGCCACCCAACTGGCAAATCCTAGGACCCTGTATGACAGAGCCATGGGATAAAAGTGATAAGATTGTGTAGTTTGGATGCACTCAAAGTTGTCTCTCCCCACAAACACACACCAGGTAAAATAAACAGGGGCTGTATCAAGGCTGTCAGACTAAACACTGAAAAGGCACCGGATCCCATCTGATCTTGGAAACTAAGCAGGGTCAGCACTGGTTAGTACTTGGATGGGAGACCATCAACCAATAGCAGACACTGTAAACTGCATTTCAGGGGAAGGGACTGGCAAAAGCATCTCTTAGGACCTAAAAGAACCCTATGAAATTCATGGGGTCTCCATAAGTTGACATACACATCAGTGCTATGTAACCAGTCAGACTTATGCTTCAGTATAAATCCACTGTCTAACACTATTTACATTATTATTATTATTATTATTATTATTATTATTATTATTATTATTATTAT